>NW_021634099.1:0-68037 GCF_004799145.2 Neltuma alba | reverse complement strand
TGTGGGAAATAACCGAGTAAAATGGAATGCCTCCTTGCAACACAGACATGCCGTGATAAGGGCTGATGCTGGTGCAAAAGAAAAATAATGACAAAAAATAATGTCAGCATTCAAGAACACTAGGATAAAATATGATGGGTGAAAAGGGAAGGAGAGGGAAATCAATGGAGTTGCTTTTCAATCCCAATTTGGATTTACTTATCACAGATTCCAAAATGTGGGTGGAGTATCATGATAAAAAGAACAAAACGTTAATATCACATTGATATGCTATACATATACAACACCTTTTCTCATAAGGAGCTCTTCCATGGCTTTCATCAAGGGAAAAATATAAATATGGCAAGAAAATTGCAGAGGCAAATGCAAGTGGCAGGGTACAAACAAATAATGCTCAACTCAAGTACACATGCATCAGAAATGAAGGAAACCTGTTTTTATGTCTTATTCTATCTTACAATGGCTTATGTTTATGTCCTATTGTATCATAGATGTTCCTTCGTACAGAGGAAACCTAGGCAATTTGTTGATTTTTATTTTATTTTTTTTTCTTTTGCTTTTTGATTCCTTCAAGGGAGGGAAATCTCACAAGTGGGTTGATTATGTTTCTATAAGTATAGGTTAGACAGCATATGCATGGAAACTCTTTTTGGATGAATGAAATATGTTTCCTTCATTATTGCTCTATTTTCCCCTCAATTCCATTTTGTTTCCCGTCCCTTCTCTGTTTCTTCTGCTCCCCTCCTCTGTTTCAATCTATTTCCCCTGAATCTTCTCTATTTCTAGAGAACAAATGCGTGTGCCGTGTGTTGCATCAACACTCATGTCAAGCCAGGAAACAAAAAGAAACCGCTAGCTACAACAAAAGTAAAAAAGTACATGTATAAAAACATATTACTCAAAAAAAAATCCAACTGCGATCAGCCACAACAGTGAAACCATCTTAATAAAAAAGCAAAAAGAAAAAGCATTGTGAATACAAGTATCACATAAAATTTGGAGTAGAGTGGCTAACCTTCTTTTATCATTTCATTAGACCTCCAGTGAACATTTTGCGAACAAGATTCGTTGCCGCATCATTGCCACCTTTTTTCAAAATTGGTACAATAACTGTTTCAACAGTTACAAATTCAGGCGATTCTCTTTCACCTTATAAAGCAAGCCTTTGCCTCATCATACAAAGGCTCTTTACAAAGTACTTTGATCATAACAGTTACAAGAATAAGAAGTAAATATATATGAAACACATGACCCAAAAAAAATAAAAATAAATTGCAGTCAGACGGTACAACCAAAACGTTTATCCAAAAAAAAAAATTTGTCAACCTTTTTCATCACAAACACACACTACAAAAAAACAGACTTTAGGCGACGACTTTCGGTAACGACAAAAAAAGTCTTCGCTGAAAGTTCATTGCTGAAACTAAGACCTTCAGCGGCGACTTTTTTTGTCGCCGCTGAAAGTTCATTGCTAAAACTAAGACTTTTAGCGGCAACAAAAGTGTCACTGCTGAAAGTGTAATATAATAATATATATTTTATTTTACAATATTAATAAACAAATTCAATCTGGCTCAGCAGCAAGTAGATTGGACACGAAAGGAGGCGGTCACGAGTTTGAACCTTGAAGAAGACACATTTAAGATGAAAATATTTGGACGATGACATGGTGGGAAGGAGTGATGTGACAATGACGTGGAGGTGGCTAGTGATGATGTGGTGGTCGGCGGTGATGATGTAGCCGCCGGCACGATGACTTGGCGGCAACGGTGATGACGTGGTGTTGGTAAAGCCAACTCTTCTTAGGCATTACTTTCAACGGCGACAAAAAAGTCGCTACTAAACATACCTTTCGGCGGCAACAATTGTCGCCACTGAAAAGTCTTTTAATGTCGCCGCCAAAAGTGTCTTTCAGCGGCGACATTCTTATTGCCGCTAAAAGGCTTTTCAACAGCGACAAATGTCGCTGCTGAAAGTGTTTTCAGCAGCGACAAATGTCACAGTCGAAACTTCTAAGAGTCTCCATTGAAAGTATCTTTCAGCGGCAACTTTTTTAGTCGCTACTAAAAGTTTTCAGCCACAGCTGCTACGGCAATAACTTTTTAGCGACGACTTGTCACTATTAAAAACTTTCAGCAGCGACTTTTATAAAGTCATCGCTGAAAGTCAATTTTTTTGTAGTGACAAGTACACAAAATACGGAGTAGAGACTAACTTTCTTTTATCATTTCATTAGACCTCCGCTGAATATTAATGATAGTGTTTATTTATTATACAATCGCACTATAGATAAAACTTTTGATGTTGTTATTTTGTTAATAAATATTTTAGATGTTCTTGGATGTTGATGGATATTTATATATGATGATATTTTATTTTTGTGACTTAATTTTATTCATATTTATGTTTTCTATTAACAATTTCACTGGTTTGTTTTTATTTTTTATAAAAATATATAAGAAATATAAAAAAATAGTATTTTTTTTCTTAAACGAGCCAAAAGCCCACTGGCCGAGCCTAACAAATTGGGGTATTTTTGAAATTTGAGCCTTGGAGGGCCGGTTCTTTTAAGCCCGCCAACCCTAAAAGGCCGATCCTGATTCCCACCTCTAAAAACAAATCACATTCTAACTGATGATCAAACGGTGAATGAAATTCTAAGTTTTTTTTTCATGTTTTCCTTACTAATAATTTCATATTATATTACTACTTCTAATTCTTAATATAAAAGCTTATTCAATTTTTAATTTAATTTTAGATATAAGACCCGAATCAACTTTTTTTATATTTATTCTTTTTTTTAAGATAACTTTATAATAATTAAGGGTTTTTAATTAAGACATATAATTAGCAAGGGTATTTTAATGAAGACAACATCTATTTATTATAAATAACTAATTTAACTAATTTTTTTAACATACTCAAATTAGTCAACTAGCTCTTATATTAAAAAGTTGACTAGTACTATTTATTAATCAAATAGTCCCTCACACCCATCTTTCTTCTTCTTACTAATTCTCTCACTCACTTGCAGTTGCAGGTTTCATTTGAAAACATATTTTTATACATTTATAATCAATTTTTTCCATTATCTGTATCTTATATATAAAGAGAAGGGAGTATGATTCAGATTT
This sequence comes from Neltuma alba, assembly GCF_004799145.2. NCBI lineage: Eukaryota > Viridiplantae > Streptophyta > Magnoliopsida > Fabales > Fabaceae > Neltuma > Neltuma alba. Next base: position 64,903 of record NW_021634099.1, on the reverse strand, counting down.
AAACCTCTTTCGCTGGTCAAAAAAGATTTAAACCTCTTTCAAGAAATGTCCGTATTAAATATTTGACATGGATCAACTAACTTGATCATTTTATACAATTAATGGTGGGATAATAGAAAATGCAACATATACAATAAATAATGGTAATGTGTTGTTTATATTTAGGACAAATAAGCAGAAGTATAAGATTAGAGGGGATGATAAATAATAATTATATGAATATAAAAAGATACTTCGCATCCTATTTTTTATTTGACAGAAAATTACTACAAATTTTGTCACATTAATTGCGAATAACCAATTTAATTCCTTTCCATAATCTTTGTGAATTAAGTGAAATGATTCTATATTCACGGGCAGAATAAGAATATAATTAGCAATAACTAGTATTTGTCTTTTGATGGAAGTATCATAGAAAATAAATACTCTTCGGTCTTAATTATAAGATTCATTTTGTAATATAAATTATACTATAAAGTAGGTCTTATATTAGAAGTGGAGGAGTATTTTGTTTCCTTTGATTGACAAAGATTACTTTATTTGAAGCAACCAGACGGGGTTGACGCTTATTAATAAGCTTCAACTCCAACATCTATGTGCATGAGAGAGTTCGGGATTAACGCTTATAAACAGCAATTTTTTTGTCTTGCATTGATTTCTACCATAAAAGCTGATTTATAAAGATTAAAAAAATTAGATAATTTAATTATTTGTTAAAAAATGCGTATTGATATTCTAAAGTACTCATATGATCATTTAATTAGAAACTCCCTCCTGATTAATATCCCTTAATGTGTGAAAGAGGGTACGGGAAATTAATTATAAATTTGAAAAACAAAACATAGATTGAGATGTTATATTTATACTTAAAAAAATTTATCTACTAGTTTTTATATTTAGAGACGAAGGTAGTATATCATGTAATATTAGAAGATAAGTCATTTAACTAAAAAAACTAAAGCCTAGAATATATTTCTAGAAAATTAACTGATCCAAAAAATGAAAGGAAAGAATACACTCATGCTCAACAATAATCAAACCTGAAAGGTCTACTCTTCATATGCCTTCCTGTCAACCATTTTCATTCTCAATCTCTTATAAGTGCATCCAGGGAAGCGTCAGTTGTTCTCGCTTTCCAAAATGCTTTTAGGGCGAATACTTGCAGCACAAACATGCATACAATGGTAAAGAGGGGCCTTTGTCTTATCAAAGGCACTCTCTTTATAGAGTCATTCAATCATGGCATTATATGCTTGGACATTCAGATGATGGCCATTCATCAAAGAATGCTGAAAAATCCGTCGTGCATCATCTAATCTGTTACCCTTGCACAAAGCATCAATCAGTATAGTATAGGTGTAACTATCAGGCTGAATTCCTTGATCAACAATTTGCTGAAATAATCTGATTGCTTGGTCAAGATGGTGACTTTTGCACAATCCATCTAATAAGATGCTATAAAATATTATATTAGGGGCCCGAACTCTATAATGCATCTCTTGAATAATATCCTGCACACATGACATTTTACCAGATTTGCACAAACCATCAACAAGAGAGCTATAAGTAACAATATCAGGATTCAAATTTTTGCCCTTCATTTCTAGAAAAAGATCCATGGCCTCATCAATCATCTTGATTTTGCATAGTCCATTAATCAAAATACTGTAATTAAAAACATCAGGAGTTAAACCACTCTTGACCATTTTATTGAATAATTTCATTGACTCCCCAATATTATTGATTAAGCAATAACCACCCATTAAAGCACTATACGTAACTTCATTAGGCTTCACACCACTCTTCATCATCAAACCAACAATAGCTTCAGCTTTGATGACATTTCCTTCCTTACAAAATGCATCGATCATTATACTAAAAGTACGAACATTAGGATTTATGCCTTCAAGTTTCATTTTACTAAATAATTTTGCAGCTTCCGACCATTTATTCATGACACAAAAACCATGTATTAGGGAGCTGTAGGTCACAACATCAGGAAATATTCCTTGATCAATCATTTCATGATATAAATCATAGGCTTCACTAATGAGTCTTTCTTTGCAAAAGCCATCAATAATTGTATTATATATGATTAAATTAGGCTTAACTAGCCCATCCGCCATCTTTTGGACCAATTTAATTGCAGCTCCTGTTTTTCCACTCTTACACAGTACATTGATCAGCGTGCCGTAACTAAATGCATCCAACTGAACCCCTCTTGCTATCAGATCATCATGAAAATCCAAAGCCTTCCCAATGTCATTATTGATGCAAAAGCACTTCATAAGAGTAGTCAAAGTAATCTTATCTGGCTGAAAGCCCATCTTAAGAATCTTACCTAAGGCAGAGAAAGCAGCAGTCGTTTGACCCGCATGGTAGTAACAATTGATCAAGATGTTCAATGTAGCCAAATCTGGCACGAATCCCTTAGTTTGTGCTTGTCCGAAAAGGGAGATAACAGTTCGATGATGTCTCAACTTTGAGACACATCCTAAGATCTTGTTGATTTGGATTATAGAGGGTGGGGGATGCCTATGAAGCAAGCGATTAAAAGAAGAGAGAGCCTCTTCAATATTCTGAGGATGTTTGGAATTGGAATGGAAACAGAAGTGGAGAGTTAGGGCGTATGAAGGAGAACGAAGGGATAAAGATAGATGCGATGCAGAAAACAGAGGCAATCTGAGCAAGGCATACCTTGAAGCTCTTCTGCAGAACAACATCCTTTGAGGTGAGAAGGTCAATGGGAGAGACAGCAAAGGCAGCGAGTCTTAAGGTGTTCGGGACTTCGGCTTCAAATGTTCCAACGCCTTTATATTTTAGCCATACGTTTATTTCAAATTAAATTAATTTGATTTAAATCTAAGATTATTTAAGATTTGAAATTATATGGTTATGAGGATATATTTAAGATTTGAGATTATTGTTTAAGATCCAATTACTCTGATGACAACATTTTGAAACTTCGATAAAGCAAATATTTCAAAATTTCATATCCTTAAAAATTTTAAACCAATTTATACGGATATATGGATATATTAGATTTTGATATTATTACTTAAGATCTAATGAGTTTGTTTAGGATTTCATTTTGTTGAAATTTAAATGCATGATTATTTGCCGATTTTTTACATAATTATAAAGATTACTCGTATAAAGTAAGATAATATTTAAATTTTAATTAGTTCATTTATGAGTCAAAAAAAAAATTAGTTCACTTTTACTAATAATCATTTTTTTGCGGTCCCTTTTTTCCCCCCAATTTACAGAGAAAATGAATGAGAAGGAGACGCGTGAACATGTCCGGAAGAAGGAGGGCGTGAAGAAGCAGCCTGAAGAGGGTACTGGGGAGTAAGAATCAGATTCCCATAGCTATGAATTGAGTTGACCACGAGCATTCTTATATAAATAAATAAATAAAATGCTATTTTGTTCTTGGTATTTTCAGAATTATCATCACCACAGCAACGATCCACGCGGCCACACCAAAGAGACAAAATGTGCCAAAAAAAAAAAGTAGTATTACTCCCAAATTCATTGTATTTAAAAGTCCAAATGTAATTTCTTTTTTATTTTTATTAAAACTATTTTAATGAGTATAAAAGATAAAATAAAGATAATATCTTAATTATTATTTTTTGAAAAAATTTATTCAAAAATTTTAATTTTAAACCATTCAAAGCATTAGGTGGTCATCCAAGTCATTGAACACTTAAACCGGGTCCCAACCTCACTAGCCCTAGTTTGTTGGCGGCATTCACATCCACCCAACATGTTTGGGGACTCCCAGGAGTGAATTTCATCATCTTCAAGCTAGCGGCCAGAAATTAATAGATTGTGTTAGGTTCGATTCTCAATATAAAAATTTATTTGACTTTTATTTTGATCCTATATATAAGATTTTAATATATTTTGTTTCTCATATTTATTTATTTATTTTCAAAGCAGTTCTTGTAATAATTATAATTATAGCCAATACACTTTAAGAAAATTGACACCTCTTTAGTATCAATAATTAACTTAACTAATTTTTTAATCTATTCAAATTAATCAATTAACTTTTATATTAAAGACCAGAGTTAGTAATTCGCTAAGAACATAATGTTAGTGAATCATAATAATCCCCAAAGTGTTTACTATCACATGAATTTATGTTACTTATTCAGTTCTTTTGCTCATCACATATTCCACCCAGCATAGAAATTACTGGGAAAAGGTATTCGCCTTCCTCCAAGACCCCTGCCCCAAAACCTCCCTGTACTGTGAATATCAACCATCAAATGGAGAATAAGGCAATAGGCAATACACATCCATTTGATGGCCATCCCTATCACCGAATGAGGCAAATTACCCTCAATCCAAGAAAATAGGTTACCAAATAAAGCAATAATTATATAAAAATATAAATTGGAAAAAAAAAAAAAAAGTGGCAAAGTCATCAACTTCTCGTTTATCACTAGAAGGAATCGGCAAACGGAAAAAAAAAAAAGATTGAAAACCATGAAAATAAATTGAAGTAACCATGAAGTTGAGTACTATAACAGGAGATTGGGAAAAAAACAATATAACGTCAACTGGGATTTGAAAGAAACTTTATCAGAATCAAAATCTGAATAAATTAAACTGAATAAAGAAAAGTAGAATAAGAACCAATGCCATCATCATATATATATATATATATATATATATATCAACCAGTGGAATTACATATAAGCATTTACTTGCCCAGAAGAATTACATACAAGTAGACAAAAAAAACAATGAATTCATCACAAACATTTCTCAGTCACCATGATTCCACTCTAACACAATCTACCTAAAGAAAAATAATTTTCTTGCTCTTTCCACTTTTCTTTCTCTTTTCTGGTTGGTTTTCTTGTTCCCTGGTCCTAGAACAGAAGTCTGTGAATAGTAGGAACAAATGAAAGGAGACGTCTTCAGTTGGATTCAGAAGTTCAGATCCTTCTACTGAAAATTTGGCGTTCGACGAGACGGGAAGACGAGTACAAGATTCCAGAGAATTTGTAGGTCAATGGGAGTTTGGGGTATTAAGTTTTGTTTTTTTTTTTTTAATTTGATTTTAAAGATGAGCACAATAAATTTGTTGTTTCACATGAGAACCAAATCTTAATAATTCTCCATTTTGTCATTGCATAAGTTTCTTACATTTCACAAGAATTTTTTTTATGGTTTTTCTAGGTTAAAGTATACAATTAATCCTTTAACTTTACATAAAGTTTCAATTTAGTCTATTAACTTTAAAAAAATATACTTTTAGTTCTTTAACCCTAAATTATTAGTCTTAAAAGATGATATTTAATAATTATGGTTACTTTAAAAATTAAAATTAGTATTATAGCATTTAGTAATATTTTGTTAGCATTCAAAAGTTTAACATCATCATTTTTTGTTAACGATTCTAAGATTAGAAGACTAAAAATTTACTTTTTAAAATTAAAAGACCAAGATAAAATCTTAAATAAAGTTAAGAGACCAAAAATATGCTTTAACCATTTTAAGTAAAGCAATATTCGGCGCATTTGCAATGGTAAGAGTCAAAACAAATCATATACTAATCCATAATTTGCAAACGGGTGATCAAACAATGCATGAAATTCTAACCTTTTTTTTTAAAAAATTTTTCCCTTACTAATAATTTCATATTATATCACTATATTAATTAACCAAATGCTCCCTCACACTGACCTTTCTTTTTCTTACTGATTCTCTTACTCACTCTTAGGCTTTATTTGAAAACACATTTTTATACATTCATTATTTTTAATCAATTTTAATAAAAAAATTATTTTTGTTATTTGTATCTTATATATAAAAGAGAAGGGAATATGATTCACATTTAAAATTCTTTCAAAAAATGCCCGTATTAAATATTTGACATGGGTCTACTAACTTGATCATTTCATATAATTAATGGTGGGATAATGAAAATAATACAACATATCCAATAAATAATGGTAATGTGTTCTTTATACCTAGGAACAAATAAGCAGGAGTATAAGATAGAAATTCTAATCTAGGAAATTCATGAAAGCAACGTACTCGTCGATTGAAATATGAAAACTAACAAACTCCTTAATGTGAATAGGAACTCAACCCACATCATCTTATCCTCATGAACAAAGAGGACTAGCTACATATAAAGCTAGATGACACCATAATGATAAGAAAAAACATAATAAAAAGAAGACAATGAAACAACTAGACACAAGAGGAAGCTAAGTGTATGCTTATGCTTGTGTAGTGGAGATGGCTTCGTGCCTTTTCTAAGGTTCCATTGATTTCCTTTTATAGCTCTTGAATATGCCCTAGTTGGATGAGAAAATCTTTGAGACTTCTAACTTGATCTTATATCTTCTTATATCTTGTAATATTAATATAACTTCAAATTTGAATTGTCTTGATTTAGTATGATCTTCATGGCAACCAAAGGAAAGAGGCTTTGAATTTAAATGATATTCGATAAAAGGATAATATTTCAAATTTGAATAAAGATATAATGGTAGAATTAACTAGGGTTAGGTTTTCGAAGGAAGATAAAGGTGATAATGTGAATATTTGAGATATTAAATGGGTAATGGATATATGGTGGATATGGCACAAAATTTAATAGAAAATATGAATAAAATATTTATTCAAATTCAAAATAAGATAAATGAATTATCCACAAAAGAAAGTAATTATTCAAACTTTTTAATTTATATTGGAAGATATGAGATATTTTAGTTGGATATTTTAGATAATTTTCAATTAGATAATTGGAAATTCTCTTTTAATGACAAGTAGCTGCCACAAATGTAGTTTCCATGAGGTCTATGTTTTGCTTGACAGAATATTCCCTGGAATCAAAGCAAGGATACCTTTTAAAAGGAAAATTATAAAAATATAATAAAAATGCATTTTTAAGCAATTAATTTATATAATTTTTTTAATTCAAAATATGAGTATCTTTTGTATTTTAAATCCTTTAAACATTATAAAATATCTTAATTATATATAAAAATATATTATAAAATAGGGATACATCACTTCACACTGCTTTTCACCATCAAACTAAAATAGCTTCAACTATGTCAACATTTCTTGTAATACCCTAAATGTGGAGGATAGAAATTAAAAGAGGCCAAGGAGGGTTAAATATTTAGTTAAGGCCTCAGGAAAAAAAAAGTATTCTATAAAAGCTTATGTTTGAGTAAGATACATAAGAAAATGAAGAAAGAAATAATTATTAAAAATGTCTAAAGGCTCAGAATAATTAAGGAAATTGAAAATTAAGGTGTACCATTTATTCCACTGTTTTAGAAGTCATAAAAAAGGCCAAGAGTTAATGGAAGGTGTTGATAAGAGGTCATAGTTAATAGATATACACATATATAAGTGAAGGCTTGATAGGACCTAAAATATTATAGAGGCATTATGGAGTTACAATTGAAATTTTAGTATAATCATAAAAGTCTCAAATATCTTCAAAAATAAAAAGAACAGAATATGAGGCAAATAAGATGGATGGAAGTATTAAAAGATAATAATTTTGAGCTAAAATATCATTTGAGTAAGGCAAATGTGATAGTTGATATGACTATATATTCCTTCATAAGAAGTGCTTGGAAATAATTTAGCATGATTGAGAAATTAGCATATAATAGGTTAGGTGTTACATCTATATTATCAGAGCGAAAGTTCTAGATTGAACTAATACTCTAATACCATAGCATTTCTAAACCATCAAAATAAGATTCCATAATTTTTTCCATTTTACTTCAATTAGCTTTAAGCCAATTAATTCTAGAATTTTTAAACTTACTTTCAACTTTCTTAATTTAATGTCATTATCAACATCATTGATTAAATAATAACCACCTATTAAAACACTGTACATAATTTCATTAGGTTTCGTACCGCTTTTCATTATCAAACCAACAATAACTTCAGCATATGAATCCCTTAGATTCCGCTCGTGCGGAAAGGGAGATATCAGTTTGATAGTGTTTCAACCTTGCAACAGATCCTAGGATATTAGGAATTCGGATTATAGAGGGTGGGTGCTGCACACTAAGCAAGCTATCAAAAGATGATATAGGCTCTTCAATACTCTGACGATTTGTGGAATTGGAATGGAGACAGGGGTGGAGAGCTAGGGCATATGAAGGAGATAGAAGGGATAAAGACGGAGCCGATGTAGAAAACGAAGGCAATTTGGGGACGACGTACCTTGAAGCTCTTCTACAGAAGAGCATCTTCAGCTTTTCAAATGCTTTGAGGTGAGAAAATCAATCGGAGAGATACGGAAGCCAGGGAGCCTGAGGTGTTCGGGGCTTTAGGTTCAAGCATTCCAACACATTTAGCACCCGTTTGGTTTAATTACAAGCATTCTTAACAATGTAATGCAATATATTGTAATTGATCAATATTTTAAAAGCCGGATATCAAGCTGGAGATATCAGCGGGTCACAGTTTAAACGGTTGGATCGGTTAAACCGCTCGATTGGATCAGTAACGTAATAATTGACTAAAATTAGTGTTGTATACATATATAATATATATGTAAAAAAAGAAAAAGTTAAATAACTTAATATTAAACTTCAATAATTCAATTTTATAGTGAGTTAAGCTATTTCCATAATAATAAAAATAATACAGCATCTTCTTGAAAAATTTTAAATTTCATTTTTCATATTCTTACTCAATTATTAATAAAAGAAAAAAAATTTTTTTTAAAAAAAAGCACATTCACATTAGACGAGGAGCAAGTCCTGCTGAAAAGAAGAAATAAAGTGACCTCCAGTTCTTTTATCTCATGGGTATTAACACAATGCATATTTTTGTTCATCGTTCAATAGACAGTCTCTTCTCAAAATATCCGCCATCATTTTCTTTTGTTTCAGGCTTTCATCCCTTCATTTTGCGTACTCTCCTCTTTCTTTCTTTCTCAACTCTCAAATTCACTTCTTCTTCATCTTCATCTGTGCACTCTTTTGGTTCTCTTTGCTGCTTTTTGGTTCTCTCTGCTGCTGAGTTTTCTACAGTGCATTTTTGAGACTTCAAAACTTAATATCATTTCTGTATGCACTTTAAATCTACATATTTTATTCTCCATTTCTTCTTCTGCGAGCTCTATTTTCCCACCACAGTTTGAACCATCCGATTATTGAAAAACTGCTCTGGTTCGAGGGTTGATGGTGGTTACCAACTCAAAAGCCAACTCAAAACGGTCCAAAATGGCTGAATGCTCTAAACGGTTGAATCCATAAAACGGCCCGACAGACCCTTTGGTCGACGATTTGACCGATCGAACCGTCCGGTCCGGTCTGAGTCTTAAACGATTGATTGTAATGCAATCTTTATTGCTGTTAATGCATTTGTTTTGCTAAAAAAAATCATGCACCAATATTTATTTTTAATTAAAAAATGGTTAAATTACTTTTTTGACCCTTGTGAAAGAAATCTTTCACTCCACATATGATTCCTGCTGAGCTTCTTGGTGAGACTGGAGGGGAAACTTCTGCAGATCAAAGATCACGTTACTTGTACTCACAGAAATGAGACCCGATGGCAGCCTTGGTAATTAACAATGGTTCCTTCTTTCATCCTCGTGGCAATGTCGCTGTGTCATATCCATTGCCATCTTTTGTTAATTCTATCGGGTATGACCATCATGTATTTTCCGGACGAGGAGGTGAGTCACAAGATGAAGAAGGATGAAGGAGAGGAGAAAGAGAGAGAGAGGAGTCAGATCTGAAGAAGTTGAAGGGAACATTCAGGGCTTCCAACTTGGTGGAGGAGGAGATGGTGAGCAACAGCGTCGACGCCGACAAGGTGGAGGAGGGGAGGGGAGAGAGAGGGGAGGCAGAGATGAAGAAGTTGGAGGGAACATCCATGGCTTCAAACTTGGTGGTGGAGGAAGAGGTGGTGGGCAGCGGCGTCGACGTCGGCTAGGTGGAGAAGGAGTGAAGTGGGGGAGAGGAGGTAGAGATGAAGAAGTTGAAGATAACATTCATAGCTTTAAACTTGGTGGAGGAGGAGGTGGTGAGTGACGGCGGCCGGCAAGGTGGAGAAAGAGCGGGGGAGCGAGAAGACGTAGAGATGAAGACATTGAAGGAAAGATGAGGGATTTGATCTGGGTTACTTCATGCCTTTCCATGTCAGATTTTAAGGGTAAAAAAGACATTCTAAATAATGCAATTAGTGGTAAATTGGTAATATCTATTTACATGGAAAGATGTATGAACGGGGATTACCAGATTTTTGGTAACCTTCGTTATAATGGCAAACTTTATTACCAAATTAAAAAGCAAACAAACACCATTATTTCGTTAATGCAATCTTGATTATTATTACAGGTCTGAAATCGAGTTAAACCAAACGGACTCTAAATTTTAGTCATACGTTTATTTCAAATTAAATTAATAATTTGATTTTTTTTGGGTCAGAAATTAATAATTTGATTTAAATGTATGGTTATTCCTATAAATTGAAAGAAAGTTATATTCTTATACTTATGAGAAAATATTTCCTATTTGAAATTATTGTTTAAGATCCAATTAATCTGATAACTCGCTGGCCAAAAAAAAAATTTAACATTTTTAAATTTCGATAACAATTATTTCAAATTTTTGTATCCCTAAAAATCCGTAAAAATTATTAAAAAAATTTATACAGATATACGGGTATATTGAAGATTTTGAGATTATGATTTAAGTTCTAATGAGTTTGTTAGGATCTCATTTTGTTTAAATTTAACTGCATAATTTTTTTGCCGATTTTTTTGATAATTACAAAGAATTAGCAATAGGTTATAATCCACTAAGAACATACTTTTAGGGAATTACAATCCCCAGTAAGTTACCAAATAAAGAAATAATTATATAAAAATATAAATTGGATAAAAAAATTACAAAGTCATCAACTTCTCATTTATCACCGAAAGGAATCAGCAAACAGAAAAATGATAATTAAAAACAATGGAACAAATTTAAGGATCCATGGAGATGATATTAGTTGGGATTTAAAAAAGAAAATTAATCAGAATCAAACTCTGAATAAATTAAATTGAATGAAGAAAAGTAAAATAAAAACCAACACTATCACGACCAGCGGAGTTGCTCTCCACTAATTCAAAATCAGCATAATATCTTGTTCACATGGATCTTAGCATTCATTAAACCCCTCCAGTCCTTCTTTTATGGTATAACTAGTACAGTTGCACGGGTATGAATTAATTAGTACGTCTTTACATAGTATGAAAAATTGAATCACTATATAATGGTTAATTAAAATTTATATATATGTTTAGGACATAAGACTATAAAAAGTCTCTTTGTAAGTAATATTGAATTTTTTTTTTGGTGTGACACGTATATCATCTAAGATCATTATTTTCAAATATTCAGAGTGTCATTGCTCCTAGATGGTTTTTTTTGTTTAATACAGATTGATCCTAAATGTTATATCTGCTCTTATAACATGTTTTGCTAATATATATAATAACAATATAACGTTGCTGTGCATAAACATGATTGAAGCAATCAATTTTGGTGGAAGAATGTAAATTAGAAATCATCATAGGATGGGACCTGTTTTCATTATTTTTTTGGGGTGTTTGGATGGAATTAAAACCATAGTTTTAAAAATATTTTCACGATATATGAATAAATATGTAAAGGAGTTTATTTCGATTTGTGAAAAAGTGCTTTTCAAAAACACTTCTAGTACTATCCAAATACCCCTTTAGTTGGGTTGTCACACCATGAAGCTTATTTTGGTCATTTGCTTTTATATATATATATATATATATATATAATAATGGTTAGTTATTACTTTCGGTTTTTTAAATATAAGAGCCCATGCATATATTTAAAATCACTAACGTGGCCCACTATGAAGCTTGCTTGGGTATATGTTTTTATGTATACAATAGTTATTTGATTTTTAGGCTTTTCTTAATTTGAAATTTAAAATACACCCCTACGCTCAAGTAGGAAAACATGGAATCATACATTCAAATAAATAGGGGCTTGAAGAGAGAAGTTATATCATTTTTATATTTTTAATTTAAAATTTAAAATATTTATTCAAGATCTCTATTCCAAAGCTAAAATATAAATAAATATTATATATTTTAGGTGTAAATATAATAATGAATTTTAACTACTAAATATTTTAAATATCTTAAGTGTATGTCTGAAATGTAAAACAATTTCATTAAATAAGAAACAAAAAATGAGCTATTTTTTATCCGATAAGAAAATGCCCACATCTATTTTTTATTTAAAATTATTGAATAAAAGCCCATTAAATAAGAAATAGGAGAATGGATAAGAATTGAATGGGAATAAACAATAAGTATCGTGGAAATAAACAACTTCCCTTAACTTAAAATTTAAAATATATTTTAAGATGAGTTTTAATTTTAAGATCTAAATAAACAACTCAACTAAAATAATTTAAATAGAAATAATACATCATGAGAGATAACTGTCAAGACGTGAATAATGCATAAATAGAGAAGCTGCACATGGAATTTTGGGTTTTACAAAATAGAAAAATAAAGCCGTACATGCATTTTGGTGAAGAGACGTGATGGCTTCGGGGATATGAAGAATGGGCTCCATATATAACACAGAAAGTGAAATCACTATGGAATGGTTAATTGAAATTCACTTTTACCTCAAAATATAATATACAAAAAGTTTCTTTTTGAATATTAATTTTTTTTTCTTTCTAGCTATCACAGGGACGTAATTTTAGGTTAGACTGAATAAATAAACTTCATATGTGACTTTACTTTAGGACACAATCTTATATATTTCATTTTGTTCTTAATACTACCTCCGGTCCTTATTATAAGACCCTGTTTGACTTTTATTTTGGTCCTAAATATAAGACCTCAATCTACTTTGTCTCTCATATTTACCTACTTTTTTCATAATAATCCTTTTAATAATAGTAGTTATAGATAACAAACTTGACTAGTAAGGATATTTTAGGAAAAATAGCACATATTCATTACAAATAACTAACTTAACCAAATTCTTAATCTCCCCAAATTAATTAATTGGGTCTTATAATTAGGACCGTAGGTAGTATTATATATCGTGGTCAATATGCTAAATGTAAGTTTGTTCTAGAATTCAAATAGGTTTCAGTTAACTCGCACCTATTTAATAGGTTGTGGTATGAGATATCGAGACCACTCATTCTGCCCATTGCACAACACCAGATGCAAGTCTTTTTAAATTCTTATAACTTACTTTTCTCTTTCTGACTGTCATAGGGATCAAGTTATATTGAATAAATATATTTTATGATGAAAATAATGCTAAAATGTCCTTTATTTTTGTCTTCAACTCAATAATATAATATACTTCAATTTTTTCAAATAAAAATATGATTACATATCAATAAGATTAAATAAAATAACAATTTTGGATTGACATAGACTGATTAAATAGAAATTGGCATAACATTTTATTAATTGAACATAAAAAAAAATACAACTAAAGAGTGCTAACCCGCTATTTTGAGGTGTGGTATGACATGATAAAGCAAGCAAATTAGATAACCAAGAAGCTTTCTCTTCGTGAACTCTGCAACTAAGCAACTATTATGCATATACAATTATGATGCGCAAAAATTTCATAAAGTAGCTACTGCTAGTTTACAATGACATTTACTTGAGGAATTCCGATTAACAGCAGGAGCATGAGTTTTATAAGGAATGAGTTGATAAGTAACAATATATATTCTTATACCCGAAAAGTAATTAAGCAACTATAGAACATGCTACATTTGATAGAAATAGTCAATCTAGACCATTGCAACCCGTCACAAAAGGTTTAGCACAATATGCATGTGGATCTTGTATGTGCGTGTGTGCATGGAAATTTAGGTCAAGGTAGTAAAAGCTCTAAGCACTTCAAAGTAAATTCTGGGAAGTAAAAATATATGGAGCACCAAAGAGAAGTTGTATGAATCAAATTATGAAAGCAAGTCAACATTTAATGATCTTTTGTGATGAGCTGAGAGCACTTTGTGTTTTGCTTTGATGCTCTCCTTTACATTAGCTTTGTTGTCGTCTACATCATAACACAATAAATAAGTGAATGAGTGGAGCAGTAAATCTTTACAGTTTTTTTATTTATAGCTCTTCCTATAATTTATCAATTTATAAATCAATTTAAACAGTAAGTGGTCAATTTAAATATTTAGTGGCATAACTGTGTTTTAGCTGCCACATGTTTCCGGATTTTGTGATTATAGCTCTTCCTATATTTAAAACCATATTTATTGGCCAATTAATATTTTAAACTGCCACACATTTCTAGATTTTGCGATTATAGCTCTTCCTATAATTTATCAATTTATAAATCAATTTAAATATTAAGTGGCCAATTTACATATTTAGTTGTATGACGGTGAAAATTGCCGATAAATATATAATAAAAAACTGCCACACGTTTCTGGATTTTGTGATTACAGCTCTTCCTATAATTTATCAATTTATAAATCAATTTAAATATTAAGTGGCCAATTTACATATTTAGTTGCATGACTGTGAAAATAGCCGATAAATATATCATAAAAAATTACCACACGTTTCTGAATTTTGTGATTATAGCTCTTCCTATAATTTATTAATTTATAAATCAATTTAAATATTAAGTGACCAATTTAAATCAAGACCCTAATTAACCCCAAACTATAAATATCGGATATGAGTTATATAAATATGATAATAAATTAAATATAAATAAAAAATCTTTACAGTTGTTTATTTATGGCTGAAAAATAGCAATGTCAACCAATTTTTTTAACGGACGAAAAAAATAATCTCCATACACAGATAACAATTATTCTAACTTCCTGTATCTTTATTATTCAAAAATAAAAATTTTAATAATATATAAATATTAAATTGAATTGTAATATTAACTTCCTGCCAAACACTTCCTAATTAGTTATCAATATCTATTTTGTTTTATTAGTTGAATTGTAATTATAATAGTTTAAATTAGAATCTAAACTTATTCAGAATTTTGGTTTTTTTTTTTTGTAAAGAATAGAGGGACATGCGGAACATGGGTAGAAATATGACTTTTACCCAAAAAAAAAAAAACCATTTATCTACACTGGAGGATGCCACGTGTCATGCTGCAAACAACTCCTACTTTATACTCTACTTTTATATATTAACTAGTACAGTGCCTGTGCATTGCACGGGTATGAATTAATAGTTTTTTTATATAAGATCAAAAGTTGAATCACCACAATATAATTAGTTAAATATTACATTTCTATTTCAAGTCATAATTTCAACTTAATTTAAGAATAAAGTATCCATAAGCTTTTGAAATATGTAATATATGTAAGTTTATTATCTAACATTTTAAAAAGATTGAATTAATAGAGACAAAATGGTTAGTGAGTTAAAGTATTTTGAAAACCACATAAAGATATACTCGCATAAGTTGAAAGTGATTGTCATGGATAATAACTTCAAGCTTATACATCCCATCCAAAGAGAATTGCCTCTACAACATGCAAATAAGCAGTTCCTATTAAAAATCAAAAGGAGATTCTACACCAAAAACTAACAATATAAACTTAAAATAATATAAAACGATCAAAACAATATTAAAATATTCATATTCAAGAAATATTTTATGAAGACAGAAGAAATATAAGAAAGAACTACAATAATAACCTATAGTTGCAAACCAAAACTTGAAATGTATGCTAAATATGCTTTGGTAGCCTTGTATTCAATTATGCAAGACCAAACTTCAAAAATCATACAATCTCTTGAAAGGAATATTATAATACAAAATCATAATATAAATACAAAAAATCAATATCTCAAGCTAATCAATGATATGGTACTCACATATTAAAATGTTAAAACTTCTGTGCAATTGGATGACATAAAATGATACTGAGATTTAATTTTAAAAAAAAAGGCTAAAGTATGATGAAAATAGAGTAAGGACCAAGGTTACTCCACAATACAGGTAGATGCTTGAGTGTTTTCTACTATCTCATCACAAGCATAATCTTCCTAGTATTCTTGTCTATTAAAAACTTAATAGTACTCATGCCTCTCTCCTTGTATCAATTTCCAACAACTTCTCCTCCACTATCATGGTCATCACCTCGAAAGGAGTAAAATGCAACTTCTGAGAAATGGATAATATATTCTAAATTCATGAATCGATTATTACAATGGAGAGGAAATGTGAAAAAACACTTGAGACAAAAAGAACCACAACAATGAGAGGAGGGGAGAGAGAAGAGTTGAAACAAAACAAAATATGGAACAAAAATCAAAAACCTATAAGCTAGATGAACATGTCATCTCCTTTATACCATCCATGGATTCGAAGATAGTGTTCCATATTTGGATCTGTAGCTCCCTCCTATCCTCTTCATTAAGGCATTGAAAAGTTAGGATGTTGATCTATAAATATTCAAGATAGGGATGATGGTGATGATGAGCCAATGAGGTAAAGCAACCAATGGAAACTAACTCTATAACATGCGTAGCATCCCATGCTCCTTCTAAATAAGCCTATCTATCCTGCCTAGTGATTAACTCATTCAATCACAATGATAATAGAATATCAGGAAAAAAATGAAAAGCATTCAAGTAATTAACTCAAACACGAGCAAGGCTAACCTATCCTAATTGAAAATGAGGCAACAAAGCCTTTATTGTCATCTTCCTAACTACATGTAAAAATGGAGTCTTGTGGCTACCACCAAGGAGAATAATAAAATAAGACTTCTAATGTAATCTTGTGCCAGTGGTTTGTAGTAGATAGTCCTATCATCCTCATCATCCATGAGACAGAGGAAAAGGAGGAGTATGCACGGCAACATTATGGGTATTTAGATGACTGTGATAATTGAATAACTGTCATATCCCCCCATAACCATCCCCTACCATGCACAAACATGAGACGCACACTGGTTGCTCCCTCTTGAAATCCATATACATTGTGGAGTTAAGATTGAATTAGGTATTTAATATAAAACATAAAATATGTTGATTATCAAAATGGTAATTAGGAAATTCAGTATTTAAGATCATTACTAATAGACAAAAATCGTATAACATATAAAATAGGTTCACTATTCTATATATTGAGAAATCAAGTAGTTCCTATTGTTAAAGTTTCATAATAGTAATAAACAAAATATCTCAACTAATATATTTAAGCTTGTATTTCTTTTTTTTATTAAGCTAATCCATAAAAGACATCGATTGTTTTTCTAAAAATTAGTGTTTTATTTTATTTTAAAATAAATTTTAATTCTAAATATCAAAAGTAAAATAATTTTCCATTTGAATTAGATTTTAGAATAATTTATAAACAAAAAATAATAAATATTGTAGGTATAAACAATACTTTAGATTTAAGGCATAGGATACTATTTTCAGTATATTACTAGACTGACCGAAATTAAATTTTAAGCGTAATTAATTTTAAAAAATACTGTCAAATTAATACAAATTTCAAATTTTGAACATATATCATGGCCAGCATATATGCCTTGATTTTTGGGATTAGAGAAGTTATATAATTTTATTTATTTTTCTCAATTTAAAATATTTGCAGAGAAAGGGTGTTTTGGTTTGTACAAAAAATAGAAAAAAATAAGGCTCATTATTGGGGATAACTGCAATAAATTCTGTAACAATTCAGAATTAATTGAATTAATCAAAAAATTATTTAAAAAATAGATTTATCTCCCATGGGTGAAAAATGTGACCTTTTTTTTTTTAAGAAAAAGAATATTTATCTACTCATAGGTGATGCCACGTGTCGTGCTGCTAATAACTCTTGCTTTATACTCTACTTTTATCTATTAATAGATTTAATTAATTTTGCTGCCCACCATGTCACATTTTATTTTTTGTTTAAATATAAGTTTTTTTTATTGAAGGTAATCTATTTGAGATACTGTTAAGTATTAAATATAAACACCTTCCCTAGCGGAGATTATATACAGTCTAATCAAATACTGGTTAAACATTCTAAAAAACCAAATCGCAAGTAGAAGTATTTACAAATCAAAACCATCTGAAAGGATCAAGCACTATATAAACATAAGTCGACCGTGGATTATATACAGTCTAATCATATAGCAACGCGGGTCCTGCAAAATAAAACTATCCATATTTCTTGTAATTCTGATTTCACTGTGATATGCATTGATAGATGCAGGGCTTCCCTCATCTTTAATGACTTGATCAGTAGTGAATTAAAATTCTATTTGAAACCATTTTTCATTATTGGAGATCAACATCAATTGTGGTTGCACTCTACAAAAACCAAAACACACACACACACACAAGATTCACCCAAGCTAAGACACTCAACAAAAAGCGGAGAGAGAGACGTCAGCGAGAGTGCCTCTATATCTCCATGTCCCATATCACCAAAATTGCTCTCAACAAAACACCAAAGTCGTAAATCAACACTTTTCAAACTAAAATAGCTCTCAGCAAACTCATTGCAATATCCTTGGGGAAAGATCAATTGGATGTACCAATTTTTGTGCGTAGAGAGACTTGCACGGAGAAAATCAAAAGAACAGAAATAGGATAAAGAGTTTTACTCACAATATTGACTTTGGGGGGGGTCCAGTTCAACTTTTTCTTTCTTCTCCTCAAGCATGACCCAATCATCCATTATCTCCTTAAACATGCAGCCGACGAGTCCAAGCCACAAGATATTCATTGGGGGGGGGGGGGAACAGAACATGGATGGTATTGTCGCCATTGAGCAACAGGGAGGCAATTACATCAAGAAAGATAGAGACACAATGATCTAGGAAGCTTTGATGCTTGGGTGAAAGAAGAGGGAAACGCCAAGTACGGTGGAATGCTTACGTCAGTGTCGTGCAACCAAACTGCTCTGTTGTTGCAAGATTAGAGCTTCCCGTCGGCTAAACCTCCAAGACAAAGCGAGAAGATTGGAAGCTGATGTCAACCACGCCTTCAAAAGGTGAGAAAAGAGAAGCTTTCTCTGATAGTTTCAAATTGCTGTAAACCATCTTTAGAGTCAAGCAATACAAACCCCTATCGATATAATGCTTGCCACCATCCCTAGTGATATAAGAAGTCCGAGTCCATCCCAAAGTTGGCGTCGGTAAAGAATGATATGCGTGGCACGATCGCTTAAAGGGGAAAAGTACTACACATTGTCTATATTAGAAAGGGTAACTGCTACAATGAAAACATGGGTAACCGTTAGAAGCACTAACATATCGGACTATTAGGAACGTGGGTAGGAACATGGGTAAAAAATGTGGCATTTCCTTTTTTTTTGAAAAAAAGAAACATTTATCTAATCTTAGGTGATGCCATGTGTCATGCTGTCAGTAGCTCTTGCTTTATACTCTACTTTTATATATTAATAGATTAATAGATTATTAAGTTAATTTTGATATTAAATATAAAATCTATTTTTTTATATTTATCAATTTTTTAAATTATTCCTATGATACTTCCTCAACTATAATCAAGTAAGAAAAAGAAAGAGAATATTAAGAAAAATGATTATGATATTTTAAGAAAAACATGTCATATTTCTTATTATTAATCAACTTACCTAACTTTCTTAATCTAATCAATTTAATTAAAAAGAGTATAACACTAATATCTCATTTGGTAAGCTGGAAGAGTTTTTAATGGAATTGAAAATGGAAATAAAAGTGTAAATGATTAAATGACAGTGAAAATGGAAGAGCAAGTGAGATTAAAAGTGTGTTTGGTGTAACATGGAAGTGGAATTTAAATTTTAATTGAAATATATATATTAATAATATGAAAATACGCTTTCAATCATAGAGTTAATTTTAATCCTAAATATAAAACATATTTTCTATATCTATTAATTTTTTCCAAATCACCTTATTGATATTCTTTCAATCATAATCAAGTATGAGAAGAAGAAAAGATAAAATGAAAATGATCAAGGTATTTTACCAAAAAAAATAACATTTTTATTATAATTAATTAACTTATCTAACTTTTTTAATTTAATTAAATTTATTAAATAGATTTTATATTAAGATCAGAAAGAGTGCTAAAATATCCTTACTGGAAAAAAAAATCATTCTCTTCTTGCTAAGGGGACAAAAAAATCCATGCTCGAAAAGAAGCATGCCGCCGGAGGAAACTATTCAGGAATTAGAGCTGTTGTGATAGGATTCTTTCAATTGCAAATCTGATCAAACCACTCTCCTATAGCAATTAATCCACTCAAAACACTCATAACTTGAAGTTAGCTTTCCTTCTTCTCATACTCCACATACGGGTTCCCACAATCCAGCTACGCTGCTGTCAGTGGCGGCTATTAACACAGGATTTAAATAAGAAATCTTGCAGAAAATTAGCATAAGAACCGGAAAAAAAAAATTACAAGGATGGTTGCAGCTATCAAAGCCAAGAACCAAAATCGAAGGAAAAAAAATAATAGCAGAAAATCTGACAAGAGAATACTTCCATTGTCGCAGCATCGAAGCAAAGAACCGCCTCTGTTAGAAATGAAAATGGGCTGCGAATTGTAACAGAAATTTCAGCTTTAAAAAAAAAAAAAAAAAAACTAAGCACCATCGTCTCCGGAGAAGAAGACTCGCAGATCTGGAGAAATCTCTCCCTCTCGATGGTAGAAACCACACTCTTTGGAGAGTCCCGAATGTCGATCTCTCCACTGTCGTTGATGGAAGAAATAGTTGAAGAGGATGAAAGATCGTGAGCACCCAAAACGAAAATCAAACGTTGAAACCGCTGCAATCATCATTGTCACAAGGCCAACCTTGCCTCGTCTTCATCGTCCTCACGAGGTCAGCGTTGTCGAAGGTGGAGGAGGAAGCGAGAAGGGAGAAGATGAGATCGAAGGGGATGCCAGAGGGGGGATACGGTCAATGATAGAGATGGACGCCGGAGGAGGATGGCGTCCGGTTTGAGGGAGAAGGGATGGGCAAATTGGTCAATTGATAAAATAACTAAGAGTACAATGGTCAGAAAATCTCACTCCCACGGAACCCATCTCAGTGCCCCAGTCTGCCTAAGAACCCAGTTCCATCAAATTTGGTGGAACTCAATTCCCCAGAGAACCCATTTCACACATACCAAGCACACAAAATAATAGATTCCACTTCCACTTCTCTCTCCCCAGTTCACTCCCACCAAACGGGGCATCAAATAAAATTAGGTGTCAATAATACTAAAATGACCAACTTGTTTCAATCATAAATAACCATTGACTTGCCCAGAAGAATTACATATAAGTAGACAACAATACAATGATCACAAACATTTCTCAGTTCCCACAGTCACCATGACTCCACTCTAACACAAGAATCTACCTAAAGAATATAATTTCCTTGCTCTTTCCACTTCTCTTTCTGGTTAGTTTTCTTGTTCCCAGTTCCCGGGAGAGAAGTCTGTGAATGGTAGGAAGAAAGCCTTGTTCGAGTTGCAGGCTGTGGCTGAGAAAGACAAATTATGGTCTTTACTTATTTATCTTTGCTGCATCAATCAGCCAAAGCATCATCGTCATCATCTCCACAAAAACATCTCAAAACTAATGAATGATGCTTCGTTCATCATCACTTCATACTTCAGTAGCAACATTGTGTTATTATTGGTCTCACTGTAACTGTTCAGATGGGGTTGTCTTTTTCTCAGCCAGGAATGGTTTGAACATCATCAGCACTCCAAGTGCTTCTATCAGGTTAAGGATGAAGAACACCAAGTGAGAACCTGTGGTTACATTAACCAAAGTTGGCGAGGTTACAGAAAAATTTAGAATCTATAGCAAGTCGTGGTATTTACAAATCGTGAACAGTATAACACGTTTCATATATGCTCCGTGTAATGCACAAAAATCAATATGATTATATAAACAAATGAGATGCATGTTCTGGTTAATGTTGACATTCTTATTCTTAATCATACTAAAGCTTGAATCCATCATAGCCTTATTAGACACTATCTTTGTTCCCACCCTTAATATGATGCAGAATTCAACACAAATAGATTTCACCAATCATACCTGGAAGGAAAGAAGCATTTAACCGCTTCTGGGACCAAGCTAATCTGCATTGATCAAGATTATAATCAGTGAACAGTAGATAGGTTTTGAAATATTATATTACACGTAAACAAGCATGTCAAACTGAGGCATAGCTACAGCATTAGCATGACCTTGGGGACATGCAAATGGATGATACGGAGAACAGGAAAGCTAATATGTAGAGGCTTATGCAGTTAAAATCCTCTGGCAAGTGTACGTTGATAAATGAAATCCTCTAAGCAATCCAGATTGATGACTTTTCACCGTAATATTTTTCTTTAATAAATTAAAAAAATTATGATTTACATAAGTTATTCTAGCTTCAAGCTTGGTAAACTACTGCTACGAACCAAGGATCAAAAATCACAGATCATTGGAAGCCAAAGACAATATGGCCATCCGACATGCAACCATTTGGGTTCAACTTTGTCTGGCAATGCTTTTCACTAAAAATGATAAGTCATGCAAAAAGATTAATTTAAAAAAAAAAAAAAAATTGTACGTGCACTTACATTGCACCACCGCCAGCAGGGCCAACTGATTTGCATATTGACATAGCAGTCATAGCAATACCATTAGCTGCTCCTCTTTGATGTTGATCCTGTTTTTTATCAAATCAACACGCCATATTAGCCCAACTCAATATTGATAATTTCAAAACTTGAAAAGGAAAAATTAGCAATAAAAAAATGAACTGACAGAAAAAGAATTACCACTGCTTTGTTTTGCAGAAGCAACAATCCAGTAATAATGGTTTGCTGGGTCCAGCCAACAACAGAAAAAAATTACAATCAGGTAAGCTCATACTGCATGAAGGAGACGGAGTTTACTGTTTTCAGCATTTAAATAAGTTGAAAGCTTAATTGCATCTTTAGGCCATTTTAGTCTATTTATTATTACAATTTAGCTCAAATTTCAGATAAAGTGAGTCATGTGAGTTAGTGTTATCCACTGCTTTAATGTAATATTCGAAAGAGAAAAAACAGTTTCATTGACACTAGATTGCATTTACTTTCGTTACAAGGGTAATTGCTACTATTCATATTTAACAGAATGAAGATACTTAGAAAAATACTCTCCATTTCAGCTATTCTACTTCACCCCAACCCCTCATTATTACTACTGTGCTTGGTAAGGTTAAAAAATAGACGCACTTACAGAGAGACAATACTTGAGGACAGAAGCACTAGTTATCAATAGATGCAGTGTGAAGCCAGATAACAATGCCATGAAAGGGTAACTTTGCAAGAGAGGTATGGTGATAGCCTGATCACGGCACCCAAAAAACAGTACAGTTAAAATAATGAACACAGGAAACGCAGAATCATAGCACTGTTGCATGAGAGCAAAATCTGACCCCAGAAATGTGAGAAAGTCTAATAGGTCCACAAATTTTCTCCATCGCAGGATAAAGGAAAACTTGGTAAATCAAGAGAACGAAACCTAACAAATTAAGAAAAAGTCAGTATTAATCAGCATAATGGCCAACTAAAAAGACAGATCAATGCATAGAAAACAGACATGTATGTAGTGCTTGCCTATTTTGCTTGCATGAATAATAAGAGTTGATAAATGAACATTCATATAGGAAGTCCAGTCCAGAATAATTTTATCAAACAACTTCAAAAGGTTTCAAAAGATTATGGAGATAATTGTAACTGCTCTTCGACTCCAAACAAGTGGGCATGCCATTATAAGAAAAGGAGAAAAAAAGGCAATACTTGGGGCTAAGCATGCCAGCACACATCGATCTGAGGTTATAAGGCTAAACTAAACGCGGAGAACATGGCTCCAGATAAATGAATGCATAAACGCAAGTCAAAATGGGCAGACCTTAATGCAGTTTTTCATGTTTGCTGTCAAGTTCTCAAATAAAAACTCGACATATGAATATTTCAAAGTGCAGAACTAACTAATTGAAAAACTTAACAGCCTCGACAGTCAAATTATCACAATTTTACTATACAAGACTTGTTACAGAATAAACTTGTGAGGAAGTTAGTATATAACTTCATCATGTAATGCAGTTAAGTTTATGTGATAATTAGAGTTTTTTGCTAAACTCTCGTATAGTATTGACAGCAATTTTTGTATCATTGATCAACTTCCACCTCTATGCCCAGAGGAGGAAAGTGATGAGGGAGACCAAATGTAATGTTTGGTTGTTTTAAGTAATGTTATCCAGTGTTTTAATTCAAAAAGGAAAAAAAAAAGGAAAACACATAATTTACAAATTACAACATTAATCTATGCGCAGAAATTCATAGCCCTTGAAAACACACCTGATATTGAAAGAACATTACCAACGTCATTGGTTGTAAATTTCAAACCCCCCAACCTCAGAGGACTCACAGCCCATAATGAGAAAACCTGCAGAAAATAAAGTAGTGGTAACTCACGACCTAGAAAAAGAAAAACAATGACAAAAACATCACGTTGATCCATGAAAGACATTCAATTTAATACTCCAAGAATGTTCTGTATCACTTTAGTACCTAAGAATATGATTTATTTCAACTCTATGGCATATTTGATTCTTCAAATATTGTATAGTATTTTGGCCACCAAAAAAAATTGTAAAGTATCATTTCAGTATGATACTACTGCTAAATCTGGAAGGATGAAGTAAGACCAATGCCACTTTCACGAACTAAAGTCACACAAAAATTATTAGTGTATGAACTCGATGCTAAAGCATTATTCAAGGATTGAAAAAAAAGAAATACAGGTGTGGATAACTAGAAAGCGAAAGAGAGCCTGAAACAGCACAAAAATAATAGGAAATGTATATAAACTAGTCGTTCATAATAAAGTAGGAAGCATACCTCTTGATAAGCAATATTATGCAGCGCGAAAACACAATAAGCAATAATGGATGACATCAAGGGCCAGTTAAGTAAGAGGTTTTCATCTTTCTGAACTATCTTTTCCATGTTTCTGTTATCGGAAGCTTCTATATCCTGATGGGACTCGCTGCTGTCACAGTGTTTGTGCAATGTTTCCTGCAGCAACACAGATTTTATAAAACATTACTTACATCACCCTAATATCTGAAGGGAGTCTTTATTTGTCAAAAAGAAACAGTCTAAAATATGGTATATCTAATTCTCTCCCCTAAGATAGTATATGTTTAAATCATGTGGAGACCAATAAAATGAATAAAAGATAGAAACGCTAAGACAGAACTCAATGGATTCACCAATTCCCTTGAAAGGAAACAAAATACCAACAATCCTGATATGAATTATATTTTTGAATTGAAGGATAACAGTAGTCTCAAATCATCAAGAGGACAGAGTCATATAAGGCTGACCAAGAAATTTTGGAGGATGTGTTTGAATAGTGAGCTTGTGATAGTTAAGAAAAAAAAAATGTGTTGAGGATTACAGGGTTTGGGCCTGGATTTGCAATACTGTTGGTACTAAATATGATTATCAATTATTGAGGATACGCAGGTTGTTTGGCTACACATACCGGAAGCCACAGGCAGGAAGCTAACACAAAAAGTGCAAAGACCGATATTATTATGCTGGGCAAGGAGTATGGAAACCTGCAGGTCATGTTTTTTCACAAAGGAATGTAAGTACCTGAACAAATAAAGGGAAATGAAAAATACCAAAAAAAAAAAAAAGGGAAGCCAAAATTGCAACACTTCTATTATTATTAATAATAAGTAGGACAAGGGAACTTACTTATCAAAAAATGAACCTTTAGAGAATATATGCGGATATTTCTCTACTGGCTGCAATACAAAATTCCCCAAATTAGCAGACGAACAATTGATGAGTATGCTTATGAGTACGGCTCCACACACACATAGGAATGACAACTTCAATTTTGGAAATAAGTAGAACATGGCATTCAACCTAATAAGGCGGATACTTCAGATCCTGCTAGGTTGGAAGATATTGTTGGTATATAGAAATACGTCTGGTTCAAAGGAGTAATTGTTTATTTGTGCCCGAAGAAATTCTGATATGCTACCCTTGCCTTTATTTCAAAATACAGAGATTCAGGCTATCAGCTGTCCCAATATGGAATGGCAACAAAAGACTTTTAAAATGTAGAATCTAAAGAAATCTTTTTTCTCATTCCGTTCTAGATAGGGCACAAGAGTCCACTGTTTCAAAGTACAGGCATACAAGTCATTTCATCCTCAAATTCATTTATCTATTCAATTTATTTTATTACATTTTGTACACCAAACGACACATAAGACTCTAGATAAAAATAAACACTTAATCTATAAGGAGTTCCACTGATGAAACAAATTATCTTATGACCATGTGCAAATCTCAAAGCCTATTCAAAGCATATAGCTTACTGCACAAAGAAAGTACCTGAGCCAAATAGCCTCCCAGTGCTGGGCCAACAACTAAACCAATGCCCC
Source organism: Neltuma alba (assembly GCF_004799145.2). Classification (NCBI taxonomy): domain Eukaryota; kingdom Viridiplantae; phylum Streptophyta; class Magnoliopsida; order Fabales; family Fabaceae; genus Neltuma; species Neltuma alba. The sequence goes on along the minus strand of NW_021634099.1, from coordinate 38,410 downwards.
AAGCTGCACTGACCTGAAAACAGATCACACTAACAAATTACCATGAAGAAAATAGGCTACTGAGAACCAAATGTAGATCAAAGTAGATTAGACTTACAGTTGAGAGTCCTATCGCATGGTATTCTTCCCGAACAATTTCGACAGTATAAGCCTAGTGATAGTGGATGATATGTTGATGGAGGTTACAATCAGATAAGAACAAGTCTTAATAAGAACCCAAAAAAGACAGACTGATGATTAATTACACGAATTCAAACTTCTAGTTGTGCCTCAGCTTGGTCTGTTAAGTTGGGATGGATGTCTCATTTTAAGTCTTCCAAAGAGTATTTACTTTTCAAGATCTCCCTCGCCTTAAACCCATTAACAAATACAAAGTCCATAGGGCATATATATGCCCCCTTATCATTTAAATTTGCTGTGGCAAAGCACTGAAATAGAATGGGGCCCTGCAATGGTATATCTTATAATGACCACTGGGCATTTAGCGATCACATCAACTTTAAATTAAACCATTTCACCCATCTATATGAACTTTTTATGAACAAGCTTTACATAAAAACACTATTGAAGACAAACATTCTTTGAAAATCTAAAAGGAGAAATTAAAACTTTGGTGTACCAAATTGAGCCAAAGTGAACTTTTTAAAGACCAAAATATCAATTCATTCAATTTTAAATAACTACCATCTGGTGTGTCTATAAATGTTACCTTCATCGGTCCAATCAATCCATTTAAGGCCCCAAGAAGAAATCTTGTGGTAACAGCCATCCAAAAACTTGAGCTAAGGCCGAATAGGGTGTTGAACACAATGCTGAAGTTAAATAAGAAGCAGTATCAGTTTTGAAAACCTTATCTTAAGGCTTAGAAGAAACCATCCAAATCAGTGGCAGGCTTGCTTACACTGCAATAATTCCCAAAATTGCAACAGGTTTTCTACCATATCGATCAGCAACCATTCCCCATGGTACAGATGTCAATCCTCTGCCAAACATGAATGCAGATCCTGCAACAAAATTTCATAGGGGATCGGTAATTTAATTTAAAATTTAGAAGTCTATAAATTATGCTCATGTACATCAATGGAATGGAAGGACTAAAAGGAACCTTACCCACATAACCAGCATAGGAACTTATATCTGCCTCTGTTTTTGCAATACCAAAATCTCTAACCTGGAAGTAGTAATAAAGTTGAAGAGTTACCAAAGGTTTTAATGCTTGCGTTATTTCATAACAAATGAGAAAGCGGAAGATAAAACAATAATCTTTCATGTTAAATTGATTAGTCAGACTATTTTTAAGAGAATTGGGATGTGTTGAAGTAATCTCATTAGAAAAAAAGTTTTTTTCTGCTTGCCAAAAATTTTTTTCCTTCTTGTAACAAAGGAAATGAAGGAAAAAGAAGAAAGAGAAGGAAATGTAACTTATAGATAATAAGCTCACTTCATGTTAAAATACTAATGCTTCCATTATGTGTGCTTATAGTTCATTATTTTCTGTGAAAGAAAATATTTCAACTTTAAAACAAGGACCAAATTCAGAAGTTTCTTCAACTATAAACTACAAGATGAAACCAACTTTTTTTAAAAATATATATTTAAGAGGATATAACTGCAAATTGTCACTCAAATTCATTTAATAAAGTGCTCGAGTTAATAAGGAAAATAAAAGGATATCAACCTGAAGAAAATTAATTAAACCAGCTATGTATTAGTTTCAAATCCCATTCTGAATCAAGTGGCAGTCGCTTTCAAACCCAAATGTGCACATTAAAAAAGACTAGTCATTTCCTATTTTCAATAGAAGTATGGTATTGAAATTGATAATATGGAATATCTAAAAAAAAATGCACCAAGAAGAAGGAAACAGTAAAGATAAGTGAAAAATCAAACTCACCATGAAATAAAGGAACGGAAAGAGAGATGATATAGGCAGCGCTGTACAAAGCACAAGAAAGTACAAATAAGACACTTTCCCCAAAAAAAAAGAAACTATCAATGAATCATTCCCCATGTTTGGCTCTTCTCCCCAGAAAAGAAAGAATGACGAACAGTAATTTTGGGTTTTCCAACAAGAATTAGAACAACTAAATACTTCAGCTAGAGCTCCAAGGAGCGCATTGAATTTAAAGAAACAATTTTTTTTTTTTTGCCAGAGAAACAACACTTTACAATCCCAAGATACTTTTAAGGATGATTAATCTTTCTTTCTTTTTTTGGGGGGGGGGGGGTTCCCAAAATTTTCACTGAACAATCGTTACCGGTTGGCTCATTTATCTCCATGCACACCCCTTTCTGTCTAATGCTAAACAAGATATATCAAGTCAAAATTTCGATGGTTTATTTGAAAAGTTCAAACAAAAAAAGGCCCACAACAACAAAAATTAAGTAATGAAAGTTGCGACCCCATCGTACTTCTACTATTCACTATGGGTTGACCGGTTGAATATGCTAACCTCAGCAAATCGAGCTCTCGCATTAATTTCCCAAAACTAATCATTCAAGTACTTTGAAGTTTGAACATAACAAACCCATTAAAAGTTACTCCAAAATGAGAAGAAACTAAAGAAGAAAACTTACAGCTGCACAATGTTATCAACCATATGTTGAGAAGAAGCTTTATAGGTACGCTTTGGGTCATTTCTTTGGCTCGATCCACCTTGCACCCAGGACAGTTCTCATAGTAATGTTTCTTCAGCAACGGCTCTCTATTGCCCTTGTCCTTATTATCGTCACTATTATCGATGTTACTGTAGTTGTCCGCCATGTTTGTTTACCGCAAGATTCTCCTTCCTGATTTACCCAATCAAGTTTCTCTGTTCAGAAAACATAAAACCGAGAAAATAGAAATCAGAATCAGAAACACACACCCAAAATCAGATATCTGGAGAAAATCTTGAGGGTGAGAAATGCAAAAGATGAAGAAATGGAAAATAAAACGAACAAGACGCTACCAGAGAGCATCAGTACACGCGTCATTCAGTAAAACGGCAGTGAGGTGTGGTGGGAAAGAATCGGATACTTCGCGCGGGTTATCTTCGTAATACATGTGGGTGGGGACAAAAAAAAAGCAGAAAGAAATTACGGGAAAAAGGAGATAAGAATTGAAGATGAAGAGAAATAGGTTCAAATTCAAAGATGGTGACTCCATTCAAGCACAAACAGAGGCGTTGTGCCGGCGTCGAGTCGTCACGATCTAACAATCAAACATATACGGTATAAACATATATATACACACACACTTGCTCACGTCCTGAATATAAATATAAACATAGGACTCATTTTGTACAATATAAATTATATTATAAAATAAGATTTTATTTTTAAGATCCTACTATTATCTTTATGTCTGCGCGCATGCAAAGTCGTGACTCGTGAGCTCACCAGAGGCCAAGATCAAGTGACGACTGATGAGCTAGTTTTAAAAGGAAAAGACGTGACTTTATTCTCTTTCCTCCTGTGAGCTCTATTTGGTTAGAGGGTTGTTGAGGGGTGAGAAGGAGATAGGATAAGAGTGTTTGATACTTTGATTGGAAAAAAACCAAAAAGAGAAGATGAAGGAAATTTGCTTCTTAGTACTCTCCTCCTTTCTTTCTGCTCCCCTCCAAAGTTGTTGAGGGGAGGAGAGAGAAGAGAACGAGATAAGTGTATTTGAAATAAAAAAGAGGGAGGAAAGAAATTTATCTTAGTGCTTTCTTTTTTTCTTTCTACTCCTCTCAAAATTTGAGATTTTTTAGAGGAGAAAAAAATATTATATTTAATATTAACTAAACTACTCATATTAACTTTTTAATATTTCAAACTTGCCCCTCTTATTAAAAATCCTTTTCTCCCTTCTTTCTTTTTCAGGGTGACACCCCAAACCATGGTTTGGGGACCCAAACCATGGTTTGGGAAATAGATCACCCAAACACTCCCTCCAAAAACCAAAACCATGGTTTTGGGTCAAAACCATGGTTTTGGAAAAAGCAAAAAAATTTTGCTTTTGGAGAAAAAAGGGAGAGTGTGAGAGCCTATATGATATGTATCTTGTTATTTTTTTTATAAACATATTTTTTGATAAACATATTTAATCTTATATTTTATAAATATATATACACATTAATTATTTATTAATTATATTATCTTATGTATTATTAATTATGTTGGTAAAAAATATATTATTAACAATTTTATTCCTTCAAATTAAAATATATCATAAAATCTATTTTTTCTATAATTATCATATTAACTTATGTCTTTTTTTTAGTAATTTGTATATATAAAAAGTGCTTCTGATAACAACTATCCAAACACTCTTACTTCTCAGAATCACTTTTTTACAAAATCTATTCTTCACAGAATCTATTCTCCCCAGAATCTATTCTCCAGAATCACTTTTCCAAACCACGGTTTGGTTTCATCCAAACACACTCTTATTATACTATAAGGGAGGTTACCGACTTACCACTTAGTTGTTTGAAAAGTCAAAGTTTTTGTCATCATCAGTGTGCCTGCAAACTTAATTTATATATATAGGCTTCACACGCTCTATGCTTGTTTTTTATTAAGTTCCAAATTCCAACTTTGTTGTGTTGATATAATAGTATATCATAGCTTATATTTTCCACAAATAAAAAACGAATAGGAAGAAAATACTCAAATTGAGAATAATTTTAATCAGTTTTTGAAAATGAAACTAATAAAAATATTATGTATTGAGCAATTAAATTATTTTTCATATTCACCGATTGAACTAAATTGAGCAAGCTATGAACAGTGAAGTTGGCTCTAACTTTGGAAAAGTCTGGGTCTATTGCTAAATTGTTATAATAATATTAAGAGTTAATTAAGCAGATAAGATATGCGGAATATAAAATTGCAGGCCTTTGTCCCATGTGGGTAGCAAAGCTGCACTCTTTTCTTTATACGTGCTTTACTTATAGAACTTTGTTTGCAACTTCTTTATTTTTATTAACTAATTATTTTTAGTTTTGTCATAATTTTTTATCACATATAAGTGAGGTAATTGGTTTTTTTAAATTGATTAAGAAATAATAATTTTGATATAAATACTGTAATAAAAAAATAAAATAATCTAGTATATGTCAATTCATAATTACCTTCCTTCCTCTTTCCTTATGAACCAAATAAGAAATCTCCTCTCTCTTCTCCTCTCCTCCAACCAAACAAAACTCACCACCTTCCTTCCTCTCCTTTCCCCTTCCTTTAATTAACCCCCCTTCCTTTCCCCAGCGTTGAACCAAACAAAGTCTAAAGTAATGTCTTGAATGGACTCCTATCTCTTGATATGAAAAAATATATTAATAGACTAAATTTATAAAATATTTTTAGTTTCTTAATTTCTAATATTATTAACTCAACAAATTTAAAGTAACAATCTTACAATTCAAAACTCACAAACTATGCTCTATGTTTGATATAATCATTTTATATATTTTGAAATTTAAATATATTTTGGTAGCATTTAATTATAGAGCCAAGCATTTTTCTGTTAAATGAAATTGATGATGTTATGATTAAGAGATTAAAAAAATACTTTTTCAATTCAAGAGACTAAGCTGAAATTTCATGTAAATTAAAAGAACTAAACTTGTACTTTACTTAATAAAAATACCAAAAATTTATATTTAAAGTAATTTTTTTATTTTCATTCTCTATTCAATGACACCATATTTTAAACTTGAACTATTTTTTTTATATTTTAAGTAAGAGTATTTTTTAAATAAATATTAATTATACTTAAAAATTTGTGTTGAAATTTATATTTGGAGATAAATTAAAAATTAAAAAAACACTTATAAATAAGCATAGAGAAAGTAACTTGAAATTTATTTTCATTCCCTATTCAATGACACTGGATGCATAAGTACATAAGTCTCAGATTGTGCAACCAATATGATTCACATTGAAGTAGTTAGTGATCATTCCTCAATTTAGCAATCATTATATGATTAGTAAAAGCCTCCATAAATAACTAGATAAAAGCTTATGAGAACAAAATTTCAGTTTTAATATTAAGATGATTGATTTTATATATTTTTTGCACATAAATACATTAAACCAATAATGTATTGCAAATTCCCCCATTATCTCAGGAGGCAAACTTTTTTATTTTTTGGTTTAAGATCCAATTACTCTGATGACAACATTTTGAAATATCGATAAAGAAAATATTTCAAAATTTTATATCCGTAAAATTTTTTTAAAAAAATTATATGGATACACGGATATATTTAAGATTTTGACATTTTTATTTAAGATCTAATGAGCTTGTTAGGATTTCATTTTGTTTAAATTTAAATGCATGATTTTTTGCCCATTTTTTACATATAAACTAAGATAATATTTAAATTTCAATTAGTTCACCTTTTTTTTTTTTCCCATTACCTCGGTTCAACTGATAACCACTTTTTCGCGGTCCTTTTTTTCCCCCCAAAATTTATAGAGAAAAGGAACGAGAAGGAGACGCGTGAACATATCCGGAAGAAGGAGGGCGTGAAGAAGCAGCCTGAAGAGGGTACTGGGGAGTGGGGAATACGAATCAGATTCCCATACCCATGAGTCGGATAGACCACAAGCATTCTTATATAAATAAATAAACAAAATACGAATACCATTTTGTTCTTGGTATTTTCAGAATTATCATCACCACAACAACGACCCATACCAAAGAGAAGATAGGGAAAAAAAAAAGTTAGTATGACTTCCAAATTCATTGTATTTACTATTTACACCTCCTGATCAGATCTGAAGAGTCTAAATATAATTTCTTTTCTATTTTTATTTTATTATAATTATTTTAATGAGTAAATTATCACTTTTTGAAGAAAAAATTCAAAAAAGTGATTAATTAAAATTTTTAATCCTAATCCATTCAAAGCACTAGGTGGTCATTGTGATGGGACCCAAACTGGGTCCCCACCTCCCCTAGCCCTTGTTTGTTGGCAGCATTCACATTCACCTTCCATTATCATGTTTGTGAACCACCAGGAATGAATTTCATCATCCTCGAGCTAGTGGCCAGAAATTCATAGGTTATATAATTCACTAAGAACTTAGTGTGAGTCAATCATAATCCCCAAAGTGTTTACTATCACTTGAATTTATGTTACTTATTCAGTTGCTATCGCTCATTACATATTCCACTCAGCATAGAAATTACTGGGAAAAAGTATTCGCCTTATTATATAAAATAAGTTACCAAGCAAAGCAATAATTAAATAAAAAATATGAATTGGGGAAAAAAATTGCAAAGTCATCAACCTCTCGTTTATCACTGAAAGGAATCAGCAAACAGAAAAATCATGATTAAAAACAATGAAACAAGTTTAAGGATTCATGGAGACGATGGATATGTTTAGATTGACGTTGGACAAAACTGACTTATAACCCAATAGACTTTTGTAACTAAAATTAAGATAAAAATCAGTTAAGGTATATTTGAATAGGTGCTTTTAAAAAGTTAGTTGAAAAAATTAAAAGTTGTTTAGATAATTAATAAAAAAATTAGTTTAGTTGTAAATTGACTGAAAAGGACATAGACTTTATTGAATAGTAGTGTTTGAAATTTTATGTTTTTAATGTGATAATAGTTTAAAAAAATACATAAAATTATTATGATAAAATATAAATAGTTTATTTGTGAAATTATAAAATAAAAATATTTGTTACGGAGAAAAATTTGAAAACACAATGTAGATAATTAATTAAATATATATAATAGACAAACATGAATATAAATTAAAATTCATTTGGTCTAAATAAAGACTCATTATGCTAACAAAAGAGATGAGAAAGAGGGGAAAATGCAAGGATAAATATGAGATGCTTATTTTTAATCATCACCATTTGAAACTGCAGTTTAAAAAGTCAGATTTTTCTCAGTTGAGTTCAATTGAGATTGAAGGCCAGAAATTAATTGGAAAAGTTAGCTGACCAAACAATATTTTTTGTCCAACTCAATTTGCAACTTTAATTTCACCATTTTCAAAACACTTTTGCCATTAGAGTGCCCGTTTCGTTCAGCGATTAGAAAAGCAGCTTATAGAAAAAGTAGCTTATGGAAAAGTAAAATTGGTAAAAATTAAATTGAATAAGCTGAATTGTGTTTGGATTGGAGTTCAAAAAAGCTAGTTTACAAAAATGAGATTGGTAAAAGCTTGTTTGGATTATAGTTGAGTAAAAGTAAGTTTGACTGAAAAATTACCAAAATAGGTATGAGTTTTAATAAATAATGAAACATGATGAAAAATTAATTTAAGACAATACAATAAAATTAAAATAAAATAATATGAAGAAATAAAATTTAATGAGTGGATTAAATTTTAAAATATTTAAAAAATCAAAAAATATTTGAAATATAAAGTGAAACATGAAAAAAGAAAGAATTGAGATAATATATAAGGAATTTTTTGGAAAAAATTAGAGGAACTAATATGAATCATTTGAAATTACGAGCTGAAAGCAACTCGTAATTTTCCACTTACAAAGAAATTTTTATAGCATTAAACTGCAATGCAATTAATCAACCCAAATGGCACATGCGGAGAGGCGTGCGACTCCTCGGTGAAGAAGAAATGAAAATGATGCTTGTGAGAGGAAAAGGCAAATGGGAGAGAAAAAAAGGACCTGATATCGCAGAACGGGCAACAGGTCTTCTGATTTTTTTTTTCCCGCTCAAAAGCTCTTTTGGATTAAGTGATAAGCTCCTTCTTGCAGCTTATAGGAATTGGGCGTTCAAATAGGCTTTTTTAACATAAGTCTAATTGCTTTTAAACTCTGCCAAACAGGTCCCATTTGTAACCCAATTTATTTTAAAATTTAAGCTGATTTTAAGCTCTGTCAAACAGGACCAGAAACGGTAATCCAAACATGCCCGTCACATCAATTGGGATTTGAAAGAAAATTTAGCAGAATCAAACTCTGAATAAATGGAATGAAGAAAAGTAGAATAGGAACCAACAGTATCATGATATCGACCAGTGGAGTTACTCTCCACTAATTCAAAATCAGCATAACATCTTGTTCGGATGAATCCGGCGGCATTCAATAGATAACGCAAAGATAAAATTAGATGTCAATAATAATAAAATGAAGGACCTGTTTCAATCATAAGTAACCATTTACTTGCCCAGTAGTCAACAATACAATGAATTCATCACAAACATTTCTCACCGTAACCATGATTCGACTCTAACACAAGAATCTACCTAAAGAAAATAATTTTCTTGCCCTTTCTTTCTCTTTTTCGGTTAGTTTTCTTGTCCCTACTCCTGGGACAAAAGTCTATGAATGGTAGGAACAAAAGCCTTATTGAGTTTACTTATTTATCTTTGCTGCATCAATCAGCCAAAGCATCATCATCATCTCCACAAAAATATCTTAAAATTAATGAATGACGCTTCATTCATCATCACTCCAGGCTCCAGCAGCAACACTATGTTATTACTGGTATCACTGTAACTGTTTAGATGGGGCTATTAGGTTGAGGATGAAGAACACCAAGTAAGAACCTGCGGTTACATTTACCAAAGTTGGCGAGGTTACAGAAAAATTTAAAATATGTAGCAAGTCGCGTTATTCATAAGCCATGAACAGTAAAACACCTTTCGCATACTCCGTGTAATACAGAAAAAACAATATGATTATACAAACAAATGGGATGGATGTTCTGATTTATGTTGACATTCTTATTCTTAATCATACCAAAGCTTGAATCCATCACACAAAAACCATAGATATCAATCATCACAGGCTTCAATTATGAGCCTTTCTCTGCAAAAGCCATCAATAATCGTGTTATAAGAAACTAAACTAGGCTTAACGGGCCCTCTCCCCATCTTTAGATTTAACCGCACCTCTTGTTTTTGCGGCCTTACATAGTTCATTAATGAGTGTGTTGTAGCTAACTAATCTAACTGAAACCCTCTTGCTATCAGATCATCATGAAAATCCAAGGCCTTTCCAATGTCATCATCATTGCAAAAGTCATTTGACCCAAATGGCAGTAACAATTAATCAAAATGTTCAGGGTAACCAAAGATGTTCACTAGTGTAGCGTAAAGGGAAATAACAGTGCGATGATGATTCAACTTCGCAAGAGCTCCTAAGATCTGATTATTTTGGGTTATAGAGGGTTGGGGGCGAGCATAAAGCAAGCGATTAAAAGAAGAGGGAGCCTTTTCAATATTCTGAGGATTTGTGGGATTGGAATGTGAACAGAAGTGGAGAGAAAGAAGTAAGGGAGACGTAGATGCTGTAGCAAACAAAGGAAATTGGGAGAAGACATACTGCGAAGGAGCTCTGCAAAATGACATCTGCAGTTGGATTCAGAAGTTCAGATCCTTCTACTGAAAATTTGACGTTCGACGAGACGGGAAGACGAGTACATTAGATTTTAGAAAACTTGTAGGTCAAATGGAGTTTGGGGTAGTAAGTTTGAAGTTGAGGATATTTTTGGGATAAAAGATATTTGCGGGAAAAAAACCCTTATTTTCCATATCTTCATTCTCCAACCAATGAACCCATTGAACCCATTTGTCATTAGTTTGTGGAAACCTATTTCACTTGAGCAAGGAATTGAATTGTAATAATCTTATCATTAAAAGTTGCCATCATGTTATCAATCTAAGTATAAATTTAAATCGTTATAAACGTACAGTTGTAAATAGAAAAAAAATGAGTTTTTTTTTTCCAATATAATCAATGATTGTGTGGCCTATAAAATTATAGAAGGTTTAGAATTAGAACTTAAATGCAGTGCGACTTTAATTTTCTCTAAAGTAATATTTAATGTTGATAATAAGAATAGAAATATGAATCGTAGGTAGTCTAAATTTTTTTAAAGATGAGCACAATAAGTTTTTTTTTTTAATATATGCACCAAATCTTAATAATTCTCCCTTTTATCATTACAAGAGTTTCTTATATTTCACAAGAATTTTCTTTCACTTTTTTTTTTCTGTTTTAAATAAAGCTATACTGGGCGCATTTGTAATGGTAAGAGTCAAAACAAATCATATACTCCTCCGATCCTTATTATAAGACCCCATTTGACTTTTTATTTAGTCCTAATTATAAGACCCCAATCCATTTTGTCGCTTATATTTATGCATTTTTTTCAAGATAATCCTTCTAATAATGATAGTTTTAGCCAATATACTTAATTAGCAAGGATATTTTAGGAATGACAACACTTATTTATTATAAATAACCAACTTAACTTACTTCCTTAATCTCCTCAAATAAGTCAATTGGGTCTTATAATTAGGACTGGAGGAGTACTAATTCATAATTTGTAAACGGGTGATCAAACACTGCATGATATTTTAACTATTTTTTCTCATTTTTTGCCCATATGAATAATTTCATATCATATTATTATATTAATTAATTAATCAAATCCTCTCTCAAGCCCACCTTTTTTTTTCTTTTAGTAATTCTTTCACTCACTCTCAAGTTTTATTTGAAAACACATTTTTATATATTTATTATCTTTAATCAATTTTTTTATTTCCTTTATTTGTATCTTATACATAAAATAAAAGGGAGTATGATTCAGATTTAAAATTCTTTCAAGAAATGTCCATATTAAATATTTGACATTGATCTACCAACTTGATCATTTCATATAATTAATGATGGAATAATGGAAATAATAAATGTGTTATTTATATTTAGGAGCAAATAATCACGAGTATAAAATTAGAGGGGATAATAGATAATAATTATATGAATATAAAAATATATTTCACATCCTATTTGTTATTTGACAGAAAATTATATAACAATATTAGGAGTCAAATCCTTGCCTTTCATTTCCATAAAAAGATCTATAGTCACTTCAACAATCTTTATTTTACATATTATATCAATCAAAATTCTATGACTAAAAATATCAAGAGACAAACCACACTTAACCATCTTAACAAAGACTTGAATGCACTCACTGATATTGTTTATCAAGTAGTAGCCACCCAAAGAACTACACGTAATATGATTACGATTCACATAACTCGTCACCTTATCAAGGTAAATGTAATCCGTTGATATAACTGTATGTTCCTTCATAAGAAGAAGTATTTGGAGATAGTTTAGTATGACTGAAAGATTAATATATAAAAGAATTAGATGTTACATTTGTGGTATCAGAAAGAAGGTTTTGGATTGAACTAATACTCTGATACCATAGAATTTTTAAGCCCTCAAAATAATATTACATAATTTTCTCCATTTTGCTTCAATTAGTTTTTGTTAATAAAATCTGAAATTCTCAAACTTACTTTTAATTTTCCTAGTTTAATACTATCATCATACATCAAGACCATTCAACCATCTAATCCTACTTTTAAACTTGAATTGGGAGTTGTTGAAGTGCCTTATCAATCATCTTTGTTTTACATAGTATATTAATCAAAATGTTATAATAAAAAAAAATATCAAAAGCCAAACCATGCTAAGTTTAATTATGCTAAGATTAGAGGGGATAATAGATAATAATTATATGAATATAAAAATATATTTCACATCCTATTTGTTATTTGACAGAAAATTATATAACAATATTAGGAGTCAAATCCTTGCCTTTCATTTCCATAAAAAGATCTATAGTCACTTCAACAATCTTTATTTTACATATTATATCAATCAAAATTCTATGACTAAAAATATCAAGAGACAAACCACACTTAACCATCTTAAAAAAGACTTGAATGCACTCACTGATATTGTCTATCAAGTAGTAGCCACCCAAAGAACTACACGTAATATGATTACGCTTCACATAACTCGTCACCTTATCAAGGTAAATGTAATCGTTGATATAACTGTATGTTCCTTCATAAGAAGAAGTATTTGGAGATAGTTTAGTATGACTGGAAGATTAATATATAAAAGAATTAGATGTTACATTTGTGGTATCAGGAAGAAGGTTTTGGAATGAACTAATACTCTGATACCATAGAATTTTTAAGCCCTCAAAATAATATTACATAATTTTCTCCATTTTGCTTCAATTAGTTTTTGTTAATAAAATCTGAAATTCTCAAACTTACTTTTAATTTTCCTAGTTTAATACTATCATCATACATCAAGACCATTCAACCATCTAATCCTACTTTTAAACTTGAATTGAGAGTTGTTGAAGTGCCTTATCAATCATCTTTGTTTTACATAGTATATTAATCAAAATGCTATAATAAAAAAAAATATCAAAAGCCAAACCATGCTAAGTTTAATTATGCTAAGATTAGAGGGGATAATAGATAATAATTATATGAATATAAAAATATATTTCACATCCTACTTGTTATTTGACAGAAAATTATATAACAATATTAGGAGTCAAATCATTGCCCTTCATTTCCATAAAAAGATCTATAGTCACTTCAACAATCTTTATTTTACATATTATATCAATCAAAATTCTATGACTAAAAATATCAAGAGACAAACCACACTAAACCATCTTAAAAAAGACTGGAATGCACTCACTGATATTGTCTATCAAGTAATAGCCACCCAAAAAACTACACGTAATATGATTACGCTTCACATAACTCGTCACCTTATCAAGGTAAATGTAATCGTTGATATAACTGTATGTTCCTTCATAAGAAGAAGTATTTGGAGATAGTTTAGTATGACTGGAAGATTAATATATAAAAGAATTAGATGTTACATTTGTGGTATCAGGAAGAAGGTTTTGGAATGAACTAATACTCTGATACCATAGAATTTTTAAGCCCTCAAAATAATATTATATAATTTTCTCCATTTTGTTTCAATTAGTTTTTGTTAATGAAATCTGAAATTCTCAAACTTACTTTTCATTTTCCTAGTTTAATACTATCATCATACATTAAGACCATTCAACCATCTAATCCTACTTTTAAACTTGAATTGAGAGTTGTTGAAGTGTCTTATCAATCATCTTTATTTTACATAGTATATTAATCAAAATGGTATAATAGAAAAAATATCAAAAGCCAAACTATGTTAAGTTTAATTTTCTCAACTCACTAATGTTGTTTATCAAGTAGTGACCGGCCACTAGAGAACTATAGGTAAATTTATTGAATTTGATACCGCTCTTTGTCATCCAACCATCAAACAAATGATGGCCTCAACTTTGACGACATTTCTTGTAATATTCCTAATTTTGAAGATATAAATTGAAGAAATCCAAAAAGACTTAAATATTTAGTTTATATTTCGAGAAAAAGAATTTTTCTATAAAAATTTATTTTTGAGTTGGAAATATAGGAAAATAAAGAAGGAATAATTATTAAAAAATATGAAGGCTCAAAATAATTACAGAAATTAAAAATTAAGGTGCATCATTATTCTACTGTTTTGAAAGTCATAGGAAAAACCAAGAGTTAATAGAAGGCGTAGATAATAATTTATAGTTAATAGATATATACATACATAAATGAAAGCTTGATATATACATACATATTTCTATAATATACGTATTTGAATAAAATACGTATATTATAGAAATATATATTACTTCTTATTATTATTAATATAAAATCTCGTTTGAATTTTATTTTAATTATAACTATAAGATTTTATTTTATTTTATTTATTATATTTATCTATTCTTTTAAATAATTTTTCTAATAATGATATTTCTAACTAATAAAAAATATTTTAAAAAACAAAATCAATTTATTGCAAATAATTAATTTAATTTAATTTTTTTTAATCTATTTAAATTAATTAATTAATTCTTATATTTAATATCAGAATTAGTGTATATCATCTTCACGTCTGCGGGCGAGCGAAGTCGTAAATGCATCAAAGGCCAAGGTCAAGTGATGACTGGACAGCTAAAATAAAAGGAAAACACATGACCTTATTCTCTTTCCTCCGGTGCCGCAAGGTAAAGTCTTAAATGGACTCTTGATATGAAAAAAATAGGATGAAGTAGTGTTAGGCATCTGTCAAAAATTGCTCCAAATTTAAAAAATGAGGGGTAAAATTGCATCCTTTAAAAGATTAGGGTGTTAAATGCACTTGTAAAATAAATTCAGGGTGTTAAGAGATACTTCACCCAAAAAATATACTGATAAACTAAATTTTTAAAACATATTTTTAAATTCTTAATTATCAAAAAAAAAACTTTTTCAATTCTAGAGACTAAACTAAAACTTCATATAAATTAAAAGGAGAAAACTTGTACTTTACTCAGCAAAAATATCAAAAATTTACGTTTAAAGATTTTTTTTAAATTTTCATTCTCTATTCAATGACACCATATTTTAAACTTGAACTATTTTTTATATTTTAAGAATGATTTTTTAAAATAAATATTTATTATTCTTAGAAATTGGTTTTGAAATTTACATTTGGAGACAAATTAGAAATCAAAAGAGGACATATAAATAAGGATTGAGAAAGTAACTTGAAATTATAAACGGAATCGAATCCGCGGTCTTTCACTCATAAGAAGGTTTTTATTGTCACTTCTCACTTATCAGAATTTTTTTTCCCCCAAACAAACATCTACTATTGCCAAATCAAACGAAACGCACATTCTATACAAGAAAAAGACGACAAGCAAATAAAGAAGAGTAACAAACCATGGTAAGAAGTTATTGTATCATTGATATAAAACCCATTTAACTAATTTGATTGATTAAGAAAGTTAGGTAAGTTAGTTAATTATAAAAAAAGTGACATATTTTTCCTAAAACATCATAATCATCTTTTTTAATACCACATCTCCCTCTTCTATTTGATTGTGTTTGAAGGAGTATCCATATGGGTAATTTAGAGAAAATTGATAAATATGAGAAATGGGTCTTATATTTAGAACCAAAACTAACTCAATAATTAGATTCTATATTAAGAACGGAAGGAGTATCAACTTAGCCAAAGTTCTTACCTGGAAAAAAACACTTAACCAAAGTTATAGCTTCGGGGCCACTCATATGATCAGGTTGTGCTCCTACAGAGACATTAGATGAGATTTATATTTTTGAAGTCTAAATAAATTAAATAAAATAATTATATTATATAATTGTGCAATGTTTTTTAAAAAAATATTTTAATTATTAACTTTCATATATATATATATATTGCGTAGGAATAATAGGTAGTTCGGTATATTTTTAAAGCTAATTATTCGCCTTTCAAATTTTCACTTTATTGAAAGTTAATTCTTCTAATTTATCAAAATTTTATAGTACTTCATTTCATCTTAAATTTAAATGACATGTAGCTAAATAAGGAAAATAACCAAAAATATACCTACAAATAAGTAATTTTGACATGTCAAACTACTACAAAAATAATCAGCATAATCTATTTGTTTTAAATTTAGTAAGTAATTTTGTCATTTTTTCAACTAGATAATTTAATCTATCAAAACATTACCATACGCACGGAATGGGACTTAAATTACTTCATTTATGGTAAATAACTTGGTCTTTGAGGAGATTGCTAGCCTGAGACTCAAATTCCATTCAATATAATATTAAGACGATAAATACTACAATGACCACCTTGTTTCCATAATAAATATTAAATAACCATTACCTTGCCCACGGAAAAAAAATTACAATTAAATAGACAACAATACAATGAACTTATCACAAACATTTCTGAGTTAAATGATTCCATTCTAACACAAGAATCCACATGAAGAATCTAATTTTCTTGCTCTTTCCACTTTTCTGTCCCTCTTTTTAGTTAGTTTTCTTGTTCCCGGCTTCTGAGAGAGAAGTCTGTGAAGGGTAAGAAGGAAAGCCTGCAGGCTGGACAAAGTTATGTTCGTCTACTCACTGATCTTGCTGGCTGCTATCAGCCGAAGCATCATTATCGTCGTCATCGTCGCCTCCTTCACGAAAGCATCTCAAAAATTAATGGATGTTGCTTTCATTATTCATCACTTGAGGTTTCAGCAGCAACATTATGTCATCACTGATATCATTGTAACTGTTCTAATGGGGCTGTCTTTTTCTCGGCCAGAAATGGTTTGAACATCATCAACACTCCAAGTGCTTCTACTAGGTTCAGGACAAAGAACACCAAGTGAGATCCTGCATTTACATTTCCCATAGTTAGTGAGGTCATTGAAGTAAAACATTAAAAAGTCTATACTAAGTCACATTTTTCACAGGTCATAAGCAGTGCAATTTACACGTCAAACTCTGCCTTAAAACGAAAATCCATCTAGGTATTAGAAACACATGGGATGGATGTTCTGATTTTCGTTTGGTGTTTGGCGCCCCTTCAAAAGATTACTTTTGCATTTTATGAGATAAAACTCTTCTCGCATTTATCTTGGATGGCACAAAATCTCTTAAAATAAACTCGAATCCATCATAGCCTTATCAGTCACTATCTTAGTTGCCACCCTTCATATGAAACAGAACTTGACATAAACAGGTTCATACCTGGGAGGAAAGAAGCATTTAACCTCTTCTGGGACCAAGTTAATCTGCATTGGTCAAGTTCATAATCAGTGGACTGCAGTTTAACAATATTTCTGGTAAACAAGCATATTAAACCAAGGCATGTTTACAACTTGTAAACATGTACATCACCTCGTGAAATTCTTCCTTAAAAAATTTAAAAAGTTAGGAGTTAGATAAATTATTGTAGCAACAAAGGATCACAAGGCAGAAATTGAACTCAGAGAGTCAATGAAGTTCAATCCGATCATTTAAGCTAAGTTTGTAGGCAATATTTTTCATTAAAAATGATAGGTCATGCAAAAGAAAATTAAAAAAAAAAAAAAAAAATCACAGGCACACTTACATTGCACCACCTCCAGCAGGGCCAACTGCTTTAAATATTGACATAGCGGTCATAGCAATTCCATTAGCTGCTCCCCTTTGGTGTTGTTCCTATTTTTCCAAAACAACATGCCGTATTAGCCCAAAAAATATTGATAATCTCACAACTAAAAAAGAACAAACTAATACTCTCTCCAGTTCTTTTTACAGGTTTCAAATAACCGAATTACATAGATTAAGAAGTCAGTTAAAATTGATAGGCAGTAAATGAGTAACAAATGTACTATTTGTTTTTCCAAATATAACAGGTGGGTGAGGGAGAGAATGAGTGGGAAACCGTTATAATTAATTAATGCAGAGACATAAAATTAATTAGGGGCAAAAACAGAAAAAAAAAAAAGGGAAAAAGTGCATTAAAATTTTAGACATCTCTAAAATGTAAGTTGAGGACCAAACATATTCAAAACATTGTAACATATAAAAATGAACGGATGGAGTAATAAATAATGAACTGAACTGGAGCGAAAAAATTACCACTGCTCTGTTTTGCAGAAGAAATAATCCAGTAATAATGGTTGCCTGTGACCAGCCAAAAACCAAAAACATTACAATCAGGCAAGCTCATAATACATGAAGGAGATGACGGAGTTTACTGTTGACTGTTTCCAGCATTTAAATGTGGAAGCTTAAAAGTGTGTTTGTTTAATGCAAGAAAAAAGAAAAGAAAGCTTGTTGGCCTGTTGAGAAAAAAAGGTACATTTGAGCTACTATTCTGCAATACTTTTGTTATGGGGACAATTGCTACTATTCATATCTAACAGAATAAAGTTACCAATAAATCACAGTTCCCGCTATTCTACTTCACCCTAACCCCCCATTGCCTATGAGTCGGATAGACCACAAGCATTCTTATATAAATAAATAAAAAAAATACCAATACCATTTTGTTCTTGGCATTTTCAGAATTATCATCACCAAAGAGAAGATAGGGGGAAAAAAAAGTTCGTATTACTTCCAAATTCATTGTATTTACACCTCCTGATCAGATCTGAAGAGTCTAGATAAAATTTCTTTTCTATTTTTAGTTTATTATAAGTATTTTAATGAGTAAATTATCACTTTTTGAAAAAAAAAATTCAAAAAAATGATTAATTATAAATTTTAATCCTAATCCATTCAAAGCACTAGGTGGTCATTGTGATGGGACCCAAACCGGGTCCCCACCTCCCGTAGCCCTTGTTTGTTGGCAGCATTCACATTCACCTTCTATTATCATGTTTGTGAACCACCAGGAATGAATTTCATCATCCTCAGGCTAGTGGCCAGAAATTCATAGGTTATAATTCACTAAGAACTTAATGTCAGTCAACCATAATCCCCAAAGTGTTTACTATCACTTGAATTTATGTTGCTTATTCAGTTCCTATCGCTCATTACATATTCCACTCAGCATAGAAATTACTGGGAAAAAGTATTCGCCTTATTATATAAAATAAGTTACCAAGCAAAGCAATAATTGAATAAAAAATATGAATTGGGGAAAAAAATTGCAAAGTCATCAACCTCTCGTTTATCACTGAAAGGAATCAGCAAACAGAAAAATCATGATTAAAAACAATGAAACAAGTTTAAGGATTCATGGAGACGATGGGTATGTTTAGATTGACGTTAGACAAAACCAACTTATAACCCAATTGATTTTTGTAACTGAAATTAGGATAAAAATCAGTTAGGATATATTTGAATAGGTGCTTTTGAAAAGTCAGTTGAAAAAGTTAAAAGTTGTTTAGATAATTAGTAAAAAAATTAGTTTAGTTGTAAATTGACTAAAAAAGACATGGATTTTATTGAATAGTAGTGTTTGAAATTTTATGTTTTTAATGTGATAATAGTTTAAAAAAATACGTAAAATTATTATGATAAAATATAAATAGTTTATTTGTGAAATTATAAAATAAAAGCATTTGTTACGAAGAAAAATTTGAAAACACAATGTAGATAAATTTGAAAACACAATGTAGATAAATTTGAAGACGCAATGTAGATAATTAATTAAATATATATAATGGACAAACATGAATATAAATTAAAATTCATTTAGTCTAAATAAAAACTCATTATGCTAACAAAAGAGATGAGACAGAAGGGAAAATGCAAGGATAAATCTGGAATGCTTATTTTTAATTATCACCATTTGAAACTGTAATTTAAAAAGTCAGATTTTCCTCAGTTGAATCTAACTGAGATTGAAGACCAGAAATTAGTTGGAAAAGTTAGCTGACCAAACAATGTTTTTTGTCCAACTCAATTTACAACTTTAATTTCACCATTTTCAAAACAAACGACAATCTAAACATACCCGTCACATCAATTGGGATTTGAAAGAAAATTTAGCAGAATCAAACTCTGAATAAATTGAATGAAGAAAAGTAGAATAGGAACCAACAGTATCATGATATCGACCAGTGGAGTTACTCTCCACTAATTAAAATCAGTATAATATCTTGTTCAGATGAATCCGGCGGCATTCAATAGATAACACAAAGATAAAATTAGATGTCAATAATAATAAAATGACGGACCTGTTTCAATCATAAACAACCATTTACTTGCCCAGTAGTCAACAATACAATGAATTCATCACAGACATTTCTCACCGTAACCATGATTCGACTCTAACACAAGAACCTACCTAAAGAAAATAATTTTCTTGCCCTTTCCGTTTTTCTTTCTCTTTTTTGGTTAGTTTTCTTGTTCCCTACTCCTGGGACAAAAGTCTATGAATGGTAGGAACCAAAGCCTTATTGAGTTTACTTATTTATCTTTGCCGCATCAATCAGCCAAAGCATCATCATCATCTCCACAAAAATATCTCAAAATTAATGAATGACGCTTCATTCATCATCACTCCAGGCTCCAGCAGCAACACTATGTTATTACTGGTATCACTGTAACTGTTTAGATGGGGCTCTTAGGTTGAGGATGAAGAACACCAAGTAAGAACCTGCGGTTACATTTACCAAAGTTGGCGAGGTTACAGAAAAATTTAAAATATGTAGCAAGTCGCGTTATTCATAAGCCATGAACAGTAAAACACCTTTCGCATACTCCGTGTAATACAGAAAAAACAATATGATTATACGAGTACAAACAAATGGGATGGATGTTCAGATTTATGTTGACATTCTTATTCTTAATCATACCAAAGCTTGAATCCATCACACAAAAACCATAGATATCAATCATCACAGGCTTCAATTATGAGCCTTTCTCTGCAAAAGCCATCAATAATCGTGTTATAAGAAACTAAACTAGGCTTAACGGGCCCTCTCCCCATCTTTAGATTTAACCGCACCTCTTGTTTTTCCGGCCTTACATAGTTCATTAATGAGTGTGTTGTAGCTAACTACATCTAACTGAAACCCTCTTGCTATCAGATCATCATGAAAATCCAAGGCCTTTCTAACGTCATCATCATTGCAAAAGTTATTTGACCCAAATGGCAGTAACAATTAATCAAGATGTTCAGGGTAACCAAAGATGTTCACTGGTGTAGCGAAAAGGGAAATAACAGTGCGATGATGATTCAACTTCGCAAGAGCTCCTAAGATCCTATTAATTTGGGTTATAGAGGGTTGGGGCGAGCATAAAGCAAGCGATTAAAAGAAGAGGGAGCCTTTTCAATATTCTGAGGATTTGTGGGATTGGAATGTGAACAGAACTGGAGAGAAAGAAGTAAGGGAGACGTAGATGCTGTAGCAAACAAAGGAAATTGGGAGAAGACACACTGCGAAGGAGCTCTTCAAAATGACATCTCCAGTTGGACTCAGAAGTTCAGATCCTTCTACTGAAAATTTGGCGTTCGACGAGACAGGAAGACGAGTACATTAGATTTTAGAAAACTTGTAGGTCAAATGGAGTTTGGGGTAGTAAGTTTGAAGTTGAGGATATTTTTGGGATAAAAGATATTTGCGGGAAAAAAACCCTTATTTTCCATATCTTCATTCTCCAACCAATGAACCCATTGAACCCATTTGTCATTCGTTTGTGGAAACCTATTTCACTTAAGCAAGGAATTGAATTGTAATAATCTTATCATTAAAAGTTGCCATCATGTTATCAATCTAAGTATAAATTAAATCGTTATAAACGTACAGTTGTAATAGAAAAAATTGATTTTTTTTTTCATATAATCAATGATGGTGTCGCCTACAAAATTATAGAAGGTTTAGAATTAGAAATGCAGTGCGACTTTAATTTTGTCTAAAGTAATATTTAAATGTTGATAATAAGAATAGAAATATGAATCGTAGATAGTCTAAATTTTATTTTAAAGATGAGCACAATAAGTTTTTTTTTTTTTAATATGAGCACCAAATCTCAATAATTCTCCCTTTTATCATTACAAGAGTTTCTTATATTTCACAAGAATTTTCTTTAACGTTTTTAAGATTCAAAACAAATCATATACTAATTCATAATTTGTAAATGGGTGATCAAACAATGCATGATATTTTAACTATTTTTTTCTCATTTTTTGCCCTTTCGAATAATTTCATATCATATTATTATATTAATTAATCAAATCCTCTCTCAAACCCACCTTTTTTTCTCTTACTAATTCTTTCACTCACCCTCAAGTTTTATTTGAAAACACAATTTTATATATTTATTATCTTTAATCTATTTTTTTTATTTCCTTTATCTGTATCTTATATATAAAATAGAAGGGAGAATGATTCAAATTTAAAATTCTTTCAAGAAATATTCGTATTAAATTTTTAATATCGATCTACTAACTTGATCATTCCATATAATTAATGATGGGATAATGAAAATAATATACCATATACAATAAATAATAGTAACGTGTTCTTTATATTTAGGGGCAAATAATCACGAGTATAAAATTAGAGGGAATAATAAATAATAATTATATGAGTATAAAAATATATTTCACATCCTATTTGTTATTTGACAGAAAATTATATGACAATGCCAAGAGTCAAATTTTTGCCCTTCATTTTTATAAAAATATTTATAGTCACATCAACTATCTTTATTTTACATATTATATTAATCAAAATTCTATAACTAAAAATATCAAGAGCCAAACCACACTTAACTATTTTATTAAAAATTGTTATGGACTCGCTGAATTGTCTATCAAGTAGTAGTCAACCAAAGAACTATACATAACCTGATTACACTTCACACAGCTTCATCCCGATGAAGGTAAATATGGTCATTGATACAACTGTATATTCCTCCATAAGAAGGAGTGATTAGGGGATAGTTTAGTATAATTGGAAGATTAGTATATAAAAGAGTTAGATGTTACATTTATGGTATCAGAAAGATGGTTTTGGATTAAACTAATACTCCAATACCATAAAATTTTTAAGCCTTCACAATAGTATTATATAATTTTCTCCATTTTACTTCAATTAGTTTTTGATAAATAAAATTTGAAATTATTAAACTTACTTTTAATTTTTCTAGTTTAATGCTATCATCATACATCAAGACCATTCAGGCATCTAGTTCTATTTTTACGCTTAAATTGAGAGTTGTTGAAGTGCCTTATAATCCATCTTTATTTTACATAGTATATTAATCAAAATGCTATAATAAAAAAATATTATGAGCTAAACTGCATCTGAATTTAATTTTTTAACTCGCTAACGTTGTTTATCAATCAATAGCCGCCCACTAGAGCTTTATAAATAACCTCATTACGCTTTACACCGTTTTTCATCATCAAACCATCAAGCAAATAATGGCTTCACCTTTGGCGGCATTTCTTGTAATATCCACGATTATAAAGAAAAAAATTAAAGAAGTTATAGAAAACTTAAATATTTAGTTAAGGCTCCAAGAAAAAAAATTATTCTATAAAAATTTATTTTGATTAGGAAATATAGAAAAATAAATAATAAATAATTATTAAAAAATATAAATGCTCAAAATAATTACGGAAATTAGAAATTAAAATGCACCATTTATTTCACTGTTTTGAAGGTCATAAGAAAAGCCAAGAGTTAATGAAACGCATCGACAATAATTCATAATTAATAGATATATATATAAGTTTAATAGGACTTGAAAGATTATAAAGACATTATCTTTTTAAAGTTACGATTGTATTGTACTGTGATTATAAGAGCGTCAAATATCTATAAAATAAAAAAAATTAAATATGAGACAAAGAAACTAGATGGAACTACTGAATTACTATAATTTTAAACTAAAATATCATCCAATCAAAACAATATAGTTGTTGATATGATTGTGTAGTGCTCTTTAAGGAAAAACGTTTAGAGGTAGCTTAGAATGATTGTGATATTAACATATAAAAGAGTTAGATGTTATATTTATGGTATCAGAACAAAGATTATGGATTGAACTAATGCTCTGATACCATAAAATTTTTAAGCCCTTGAAATAATATTCTATAATTTTTTTCATTATACTTCAATTAGTTTTTAGTCAATTAAATCTAGAATTTTTAAATTTACTTTCAACTTCTTTAATTTAATAATATCCTCATATATCAAAACCATTCAAGTATATAATCCTACTTTTAAGTTTGAATTGGAAGTTGTTGAAGTGCCTTATCAATCATCTTTATTTTACATAGTATATTAATTAAAATGCTATAACAAAAAATATCAGGAGTCAAACCATGCTCAATTCAATTTTCTTGACTCACTAATGTTGTTTATCAAGCAATAGTTAGACACTAGAGAGCTGTATGTATATTTGTTCAGTGCTATGCCGCTCTTCATCATCCAACCATCAAACAAATGATGGCCTCAGCTCTAACGACATTTCTTGTAATATCTCTGATTTTGAAGATAGAAATTGAAGAAGTCCAAGAAGACTTAAATATTTAGTTTGTATTTCAAGAAAAAGAATTTTTCTATAAAAGTTTATTTTTGAGTTGGAAATATAGGAAAATAAAAAAGAAATAATTATTAAAAAATATGAAAACTCAAAATAATTATAGAAATTAAAAATTAAGGTGCACCATTTATTCTACTGTTTTGAAAGTCATATGAAAAACCAAGAGTTAATGGAAGATGCAGATAATAATTCATAGTGAATAGATATATACATACATAAATGAAAGCTTGATAGGATTTGGAATATTATGGAAACATTACCTTTTTGGAGCCACGAGTATTGTAATTATAAGAGTTTCAAATATTTTTAAAATAAAAAAGAATTGAATATGAGGCAAAGAAGATGGATGTAACTACTGAAAGACTACAATTTTAAACTAAAATATCATTTGACCAAGACAAATATAGTTGTTGACATGACTGTATGTTCTTCTACAAGGACAAGTGTTTGGAGGTAGTTTAGCATGATTGAAAGATTAGTATATAAAAGAGTTAGATGTTACATTCATGGTATCAAAACAATGATTTTGGATTGAGCTAATCCTCTCATATTATAAAATTTTTAAGCCCTCAAAATAGTTTACTTCAATTAGTTTTGATGAATTAAATTTGAAATTTTTAAATTTACTTTCAACTTCCTTAATTTAATACTATCATCATACATTAAGACCATTCAATCATATGGTTATACTTTTAAGCTTGAAGTGAGAGCTGTTGAAGTGTTTTATCAACCATTTTTATTTAAATAGTACATTAATCAAAATGGTATGACAAAAAATATCAATAGTCAAACCATGCTAAATTCAATTTTCTTGACTCGCTAATATTGTTTATCAAGCAATAGATGGCTATTAGAGAACTATAAGTAACCTCATTACACTGCACACCGCTCTTCATCATCAAACCATTGAGTTAACAATGGTTTCAATTTTGACGATGTTTTCTGTAATATCTCCAATTTTGAAAATAGAAATTAAAAGAGTCCTAGAAGGCCTAAACATTTAGTTAAGGCTCCAAGTAAAAAAAATTACTCATCTGATCCTAAATATAAGGCCATTTTATAATGTATATAAAGGTCTTATATTTAAGATCAGAGGAGTATTTTATAAAAGTTTATTTTTGAGAAGGAAATATAGAAAAATAAAAAACAATTATTAAAAAATATAAAGGCTTAAATTAATTATGCAAATTTGAAATTAAGGTGCACCATTTATTCCACTATTTTGAAAATCATAAGAAAAGCCAAGAGTTAATGAAAGGCAATGATAATAGTTCATAGTTAATAGATATATACATACATAAGTGAAAGCTTGATAGAACTTGACAAATTATGGAGAAAATATCTCTATGGAGCTGCGATTAAATTGTATTATGATTATAAGAGTCTTAAATATCTTTAAAATAAAAAGAATTGAATATAAGATAAAGAAGATGGATAAAACTACTTTAAAGACTACTATTTTAAACTAAAATATCATTCAACCAAGGCAAATGTGATTATTGATATGATTATATGTTCCTTTATAAAGAGGAGTGCTTGGAGGTAGTTTAGCATGATTAGGAGATTAATATATAAAAGAGTTAGATATTACATTTATAATATCATAACAAAAACTTTGGATTGAACTAATGGTTTGATACTATAAAATTTTTAATACCTCAAAATAGTATTCTATAATTTTCTCCATTTTACTTCAATTAGTTTTTGATCAATTAAATCTGAAATTCTCAAACTTACTTTCAATTTCCTTTATTTAATACTATCATCATACGTCAAGACCATTCAAGCCTATAGTCTTACTTTTAAGTTAAATTGGGAGTTGTTAAATTAATCTCATTAAAAGAAAAATTACTTTCTACTTACAAAGAAAAAAAAAAAGTTTTGTTGAGATAACAAAGAAAATGAAAGGAAAAAGAACCGAATACAAGCATTGCTAGGAGACGCACATGTTCTACCAAATAGAAGAACTCAACAAATATTTCTTTCACCATAATCTACGATTATGTATATTATTAACCTCCTAAAATTTCTTTAAAACTCAGGAGACGGCATGGCGGCTAGGGAGTGGATGAGGCAATCTCCGGTTACTGTGATTCGAACTTTCCGCAAGGCAATGCTTCATCATTGGCAGCCTCCAAGAACGCTGGCTTAGAGAGGAATCAGAGGAAGAAGCTCAAGGAACAGCTCTTTGATCTGGGGAGGTGGGTGGTTTGGTTTTGAAGATCTGAAGATCTTTCGAGGAAAAAAGCAAGAAATTGACAAACCGTGTCTATGTTAGGATCAGATGGTGCTTTGATGATGACGATGATAAGGGTGGTTGATGGGGTCCCCATTTAGTGCTCATCAGGTGATGAGCGCCCAGTGCTCATCACCTTATGAGCAATCTAGACCGTCCAGATTAGATCTTGACGGTTCAAATTTAATATTTTTAAACAAAAAAAACTATATTTTTAAAGAATGATAATTAAGAGATTATTTTTATTTTTTATCATATACCTATTACAATTATTATTTTAAAAAATTAAAATTAAATCTGGACCGTCCAAATCAGATATGGACGGTTCAGATCTAATGAGTATTGGGTGATAAAATTGATGAGCACCCAATACAAATTCGTGGTTGATGAGATTTAGAAGTTTAGCAATGACAGAGAAGAGGCGACACGTGAGGACGGGAACACAAAAAATAGATGGATAGTTGTTAGTTAGAGTTTTCCGGCAAAATATTTATAGCTATGTGCCGCCACCTTAGATCTCGCAATGAAATTTTTAACGGAAGGAATAATGGATTTCACAATTTATATTCAAAGGATTTAATAAAAAGCCAAAAAAGTTTAGGGACCTCCTTCAAAGCTAAAGCATATTATAAGGATTGAGGGATTTGTTTTCCCAACTAAAAAGGAAAATTTGCAGCTGGACAATATTATTAACCATATGTTGAGGAGATGCTTTATAGGTATGCCTTGAGCTATTTCTTTGGCTCGATCCACCTTACACCTGGGACAATTCTCACAGTAATGGTTCATCAGCAGCAGCTCTCTATTGCCGTTGTCCTTATTATCGCCATTATTAATTTATTATTGATGCTAGTGTACTTGTCTGCCATGTTTGCTTACCCGAAGGCTGTCCTTCCTAACATGCGAAGCATTAAAAATGAATGGTAAAGATTAAAATTAGCAATGTAAAAATCTATTAAAAAAATATTTAGCACAAGTAATTTTTTTTATATGAGATTGGACAAACCTATACATATAGGATTAAAAAATAATATGAGGAGATATAGTATTCTTTAATTCTACTTCTATGTATTCATGTAATCTCATGTAATAAGTAATTATTCATGTTAAATATTTTTTTAATTATAATTTCAGTTTCTACTCCTCGTTTTTAATGTTTTATACGAAACAAGGCTTGTACATTTTTCCGTGCTCAGAAAACACAAAACGCAGAAAATAGAAAACAGAATCAGAAATACACACCCACAAACAGATTTCTGGAGAAAATCTTGAGGGCGAGAAATGCAAAAAAAATGGAAAGCATGGAGCTGCGACGGGCTTATGATAAAACGAACAAGACGCTACCGGACAGCATCGGTACGCACGTCATTCAATAAAACGGCGGCGAGGTGTGGTGGGAGAGAATAGGAAACTTCGCGCGGGTTATCTTCATAATATTCGCGGAGAGGAAAGAAAAAACAAAGAGAAATTGCGGGAAAAATGGGATAAGAATTGAAGATAAAGAAAAACAGGTTGAAATTCAAAGATGGCGACTCTATTCAGGCAGAAGCAGAAGTGGCGCCCCGGCGTCGAGTATCCAACAATCAATCAAACGTATATTATAGAAATATATATATTACTTCTTATTATTATTAATAAAAATCTCGTTTAAATTTTATTTTAATTATAAATATAAGATTTTAATTTATTTTATTTATTATATTTATCTATTCTTTTAAATAATTTTTCTAATAATGATAGTTCTAATTAATAAAAAAATTTTAAAAAAAACAAAATCAATTTATTACAAATAATTAATTTAATTTAATTTTTAATCTATTTAAATTAATTAAATAATTCTTATATTTAATATCAGAATTAGTGTATATCATCTTCACGTCTGCGGGCGAGCGAAGTCGTAAATGCATCAAAGGCCAAGGTCAAGTGATGACTGACAGCTAAAATAAAAGGAAAACACATGACCTTATTCTCTTTCCTCCGGTGCCGCAAGGTAAAGTCTTAAATGGACTCTTGATATGAAAACAATAGGATGAAGTAGTGTTAGGCATCTGTCAAAAATTGCTCCAAATTTAAAAAATAAAGGGTAAAATTGCATACTTTAAAAGATTAGGGTGTTAAATGCACCTGTAAAATAAATTCAGGGTGTTAAGAGATACTTCACCCAAAAAAATATACTGATAAACTAAATTTTTAAAACATATTTTTAAATTCTTAATTATCAAAAAAAAAAAATTTCAATTCTAGAGACTAAACTAAAACTTCATATTAATTAAAAGGAGAAAACTTGTACTTTACTCAGCAAAAATATCAAAAATTTACGTTTAAAGATTTTTTTTAAATTTTCATTCTCTATTCAATGACACCATATTTTAAACTTGAACTATTTTTTATATTTTAAGAAGGATTTTTTAAAATAAATATTTATTATTCTTAGAAATTGGTTTTGAAATTTACATTTGGAGACAAATTAGAAATCAAAAGAGGACATATAAATAAGGATTGAGAAAGTAACTTGAAATTATAAACGGAATCGAATCCGCGGTCTTTCACTCATAAGAAGGTTTTTATTGTCACTTCTCACTTATCAGGATTTTTTTTTCCCCCAAACAAACATCTACTATTGCCAAATCAAACGAAACGTACATTCTATACAAGAAAAAGACGACAAGCAAATAAAGAAGAGTAACAAACCATGGTAAGAAGTTGTTGTATCCTTGATATAAAATCCATTTAATTAATGTGATTAGATTAAGAAAGTTAGGTAAGTTAGTTAATTATAAAAAAAGTGACATATTTTTCCTAAAATATCATAATCATCTTTTTTAATACCACATCTCCCTCTTCTATTTGATTATGTTTGAACGAGCATCCATATGGGTAATTTAGAAAAAATTGATAAATATGAGAAATGGGTCTTATATTTAAAACCAAAACTAAGTCAATAATTAGATTCTATATTAAGAACGGAAGGAGTATCAACTTAGCCAAAGTTCTTACCTGGAAAAAACACTTAACCAAAGTTATAGCTTCGGGGCCACTCATATGATCAGGTTGTGCTCCTACAGAGACATTAGATGAGATTTATATTTTTGAAGTCTAAATAAATTAAATAAAATAATTATATTATATAATTGTGCAATGTTTTTTAAAAAAATATTTTAATTATTAACTTTCATATATATATATATATATTGCGTAGGAATAATAGGTAGTTCGGTATATTTTTAAAGCTAATTATTCGCCTTTCAAATTTTCACTTTATTGAAAGTTAATTCTTCTAATTTATCAAAATTTTATAGTACTTCATTTCATCTTAAATTTAAATGACATGTAGCTAAATAAGGAAAATAACCAAAAATATACCTACAAATAAGTAATTTTGACATGTCAAACTACTACAAAATAATCAGCATAATCTATTTGTTTTAAATTTAGTAAGTAATTTTGTCATTTTTTCAACTAGATAATTTAATCTATCAAAACATTACCATACGCACGGAATGGGACTTAAATACTTCATTTATGGTAAATAACTTGGTCTTTGAGGAGATTGCTAGCCTGAGACTCAAATTCCATTCAATATAATATTAAGACGATAAATACTACAATGACCACCTTGTTTCCATAATAAATATTAAATAACCATTACCTTGCCCACGGGAAAAAAATTACAATTAAATAGACAACAATACAATGAACTTATCACAAACATTTCTGAGTTAAATGATTCCATTCTAACACAAGAATCCACATGAAGAATCTAATTTTCTTGCTCTTTCCACTTTTCTGTCCCTCTTTTTAGTTAGTTTTCTTGTTCCCGGCTTCTGAGAGAGAAGTCTGTGAAGGGTAAGAAGGAAAGCCTGCAGGCTGGACAAAGTTATGTTCGTCTACTCACTGATCTTGCTGGCTGCTATCAGCCGAAGCATCATTATCGTCGTCATCGTCGCCTCCTTCACGAAAGCATCTCAAAAATTAATGGATGTTGCTTTCATTATTCATCACTTGAGGTTTCAGCAGCAACATTATGTCATCACTGATATCATTGTAACTGTTCTAATGGGGCTGTCTTTTTCTCGGCCAGAAATGGTTTGAACATCATCAACACTCCAAGTGCTTCTACTAGGTTCAGGACGAAGAACACCAAGTGAGATCCTGCAGTTACATTTCCCATAGTTAGTGAGGTCATTGAAGTAAAACATTAAAAAGTCTATACCAAGTCACATTTTTCACAGGTCATAAGCAGTGCAATTTACACGTCAAACTCTGCCTTAAAACGAAAATCCATCTAGGTATTAGAAACACATGGGATGGATGTTCTGATTTTCGTTTGGTGTTTGGCGCCCCTTCAAAAGATTACTTTTGCATTTTACGAGATAAAACTCTTCTCGCATTTATCTTGGATGGCACAAATCTCTTAAAATAAACTTGAATCCATCATAGCCTTATCAGTTACTTAGTTGCCACCCTTCATATGAAACAGAACTTGACATAAACAGGTTCATACCTGGGAGGAAAGAAGCATTTAACCTCTTCTGGGACCAAGTTAATCTGCATTGGTCAAGTTCAAAATCAGTGGACTGCAGTTTAACAATATTTCTGGTAAACAAGCATATTAAACCAAGGCATGTTTACAACTTGTAAACATGTACATCACCTTGTGAAATTCTTCCTTAAAAAATTTAAAAAGTTAGGAGTTAGATAAATTATTGTAGCAACAAAGGATCACATGGCAGAAATTGAACTCAGAGAGTCAATGAAGTTCAATCCAATCATTTAAGCTAAGTTTGTAGGCAATATTTTTCATTAAAAAATGATAGGTCATGCAAAAGAAAATTTAAAAAAAAAAAAAATCACAGGCACACTTACATTGCACCACCTCCAGCAGGGCCAACTGCTTTAAATATTGACATAGCAGTCATAGCAATTCCATTAGCTGCTCCCCTTTGGTGTTGTTCCTGTTTTTCCAAAACAACATGCCGTATTAGCCCAAAAAATATTGATAATCTCACAACTAAAAAAGAACAAACTAATACTCTCTCCAGTCCTTTTTACAGGTTTCAAATAACCGTATTACATAGATTAAGAAGTTAGTTAAAATTGATAGGCAGTAAATGAGTAACAAATGTACTATTTGTTTTTCCAAATATAACAGGTGGGTGAGGGAGAGAATGAGTGGGAAACCGTTATAATTAATTAATGCAGAGACATAAAATTAATTAGGGGCAAAAACAAAAAAAACGGAAAAAGTGCATTAAAATTTTAGACATCTCTAAAATGTACGTTAAGGACCAAACATATTCAAAACATTGTACTAACATATAAAAAAGAACGGATGGAGTAATAAATAATGAACTGAACTGGGGGGAAAAAATTACCACTGCTCTGTTTTGCAGAAGAAATAATCCAGTAATAATGGTTGCCTGGGACCAGCCAAAAACCAAAAACATTACAATCAGGCAAGCTCATAATACATGAAGGAGATGATGGAGTTTACTGTTTACTGTTTCCAGCATTTAAATGTGGAAACTTAAAAGTGTGTTTGTTTAATGCAAGAAAACAGAAAAGAAAGCTTGTTGGCCTGTTGAGAAAAAAAGGTACATTTGAGCTACTATTCTGCAATAATTTTGTTATGGGGACAATTGCTACTATTCATATCTAACAGAATAAAGTTTTCCAGCTGTTCTACTTCACCTTAACCCCCCACTGTTACTAGGCAAAATTATACCTTTAGCCCTTTAACTTCACACAAAACTTTGTTTTGGTTCCTTAATTTTATAAAACATCTTTTCAGTCCTTTACCCCTCATGGTCATTAATAAAAAATTCTGATGTTGAAATTTTAATGTTGACAAAACATTCTCAAATGCTTAGGTATTAAGTTTAATTTTCAAAATAATAATAAATTGTTATGAAAAATCATCATTTGAGACCAACCGATGTTAGGAGTTAAAAGACTAAAAAAATACTTTTTAAAGTTGCGGGATCAAACTGAAATCTTATAAAAAGTTAAAAGATCAAAAAATATACTTTTGCCTTGTTACTATCGCAAATGGTAAGGTTGAAAAACAGATGCACTCACAGAGAGACAATATTTGAGGACAGAAGCACTAGTGATCAATAGATGCAGTGTGAAGCCTGATAACAATGCTATGAAAGGGTAACTTTGCAAGAGGGGTATGGAGATAGCCTGCAAATGGTAACCAAAAAAACAGAATGGTTAAAATAACAAACACTGAAAATGCCAGATCATAGAACTGTTGCTTGAGAGCAAAAGCTGACCCCCGAAATGTGAGCAAGTCTAACAGTTCCACAAGCTTTCTCCACCGTAGGATAAAGGGAAAGTTGGTACATCAAAAGGGCAAAACCTAACCAATTGAGCAAAGTCAGTATTAATCAGCATAATCGCTGAGCACAGAGAGGTAGACTGATGCATAGAAAATGACATAATGCTGTATCTCTGCCATGCACATCTGTTCTGTCTTAAAACTAACTGAAAATTTCATTTACTTAGTGCTTGGCTATTTTACTTGCATGAACAACAAGGAAGACTAAATAAATCTAAATTCATATAAGAAGTCCAATACAAAATCGTTTTATTAAACAACTTCATTCAACAGATATCAAATGATTATGGAAATAATAGTAAATTCTTTGAGACTCAAAAAAACTTGGCACGTGAAAGAGACTTTATTAAAATGGGGGGATGATACGTGGGGATAAGCATGCCAACATACAACAGTATAAGGTTACAGAAGCAGTAACTAGGCGACCGAACAGAGTAAGACTCCATATAAATAAATGCATAACCCGGAATAAAAAAGGACAGAACTTAGGTGCAGTCTTTCTATGTTTGCTATCAAGTTCTCCAACAAAAGCTTACTGTCTTCATAGTGCAGAATTAAGTAATTGAAAAACTTACTCCGCAAATTATGTTTTCGAAGGAGAAATTGAAAACAAACACTGAGAAGACTTCATCTAAGTTTCCCCAACACAAAACCAAGTAACAGAAATCATCTAGGTGCCTATCAAGAGTTTTGCCCAAATTACTTAACAAGACCGGTTGATAGAATAAGCTTGAGTGGAAGTTAGTATATGACCTAATGTAATGCAGTCAAATTTATATAATAACTAGGGATGAAAGTTTAGAAAGGAACCACATAATTTACAACATTAATCTATATGTACAAATTCATAGCCGTCAAGAATGTACCTGATATTGAAAGAACGTTACCAACATCATTAGTTGTAAAGTTCAAACCCCCCAACCTTAGAGGACTGACAGCCCATAGCGAGAAAACCTGCAGAAAGTAAAATAGTGGTAACTCAGCATACAGGGAGAAAGAAATAATAGAAACCCCATGTTCCTTGAAAGATATTCAATTCAATATTCCAAGAATGTTTGGCATCACTTTAGTACCTAAGAATATGATTTATTTCAACCCTATAAGATATTTGATCCTTGAAATATTGGATAGTATTGTTTAGGTATGATACTGCCTTTGGAAGAATGAAATAAGAGCAATATGATAAAACTAAAGTAACACAAAAAATCATCAGTGAATTAACTTCATATTTAAACACAGCATTGTTCAAGTATCAAAATAGGGTATAGGTACAAATAACAAGATAGAAAATAAAGAAGAGTCCAAAACGGCACATGTTGATAGGAAATGCATAAAAACAAGTAGCGTTGTCATAAGCAGGGAACATACCTCTTGATAAGCCATATCATGTAGTGCGAAAACACAATAAACAATAATGGATGACATCAAGGGCCAATTCAATAGGAGGTTTTCATCTTTCTGAACTCTCTTTACCGTGTCTTCATTTTCTAAAGCTTCTACATCCTGATGGGACTCATTGCTATCGTTGTGTTTGTGCAATGTTTCCTGCAGCATCACAGATTTTAAAATAGTATTATGATATCTGAAAAATTGTGTTCTTATTGTCAAAAAGAAACAGTTCAAAATATAGTATATGTAATCCTCTGCCTAATATAGTAAATCATGTGAAGACCTGTAAAATAATAAGCAATAGAAAAAGCTAAAAATGATAGAGATAGATGCTTTGACAACTACGAGGCTCTGTACACAAAAGATATCTCAGCAGATTCACTAATTCACTTAACAAGAAACAGTACCACAACCAGATAGGATCATAGATATATAAATGATGGACACTAGTAGTAGCTCTATAATCAAATAATAGAGGACATATTTATACAAGGCAGATCAAGAACCTTTGAAGCCTAGTATCAGAATAGTGGGTTTGTGATAGTCAAAAATCAAATTATCAATGTGCAGAATTGATTGGAATTTGATAGTATAAATTAGTATAAATATAGTTTACACTTATTGATAGGTAGGTACGCAGGTTGCTTTGCTATACATACCGGAAGCCAGATGCAGGAAACTAATACGACAACCGCAAAGATTGATATTATCAAGCTGGGCAAGGAGTATGGAAACCTGCAGGTCGTGTATTTTCACAAGGGAACTTTATAAGCATCTCAACAAAAAAATAAAGAAAATACAAACAATGGAAGCCAAATTGGAACACTTTATATTACCATTATCCAGAAGTAGGAAAAGTGCACTTACTTGTCAAAAAATGAACCTTTCGAGAATATATGTGGATATTTCTCTACTGGCTGCAATACATAATTTCCCAAATTAGTAGAGGAACAAGCGATAAGTATGCTCCTCCCGCAAAAACACATAGGCACAAAAAAACTTCCATATTTGAAATACGTGGAACACCTAAGGAGTATTTGTTTAATTGTGCCAGGAAAATCTGACATACCATCCCTTTCTTTATTGGAAAATACAGAGATTCAGGCGATCAGCTGTCTAAATATGCCTATTTACATGGAACGGCAACAAATAGCTTTCAAAATGTAAAATTTAAAGAAGAGTCAGGTTTCTCCTCAAAATCGTTTTCTCCTTCCATTCTAGATAGGACAAAAAGAGTCGAGTATTATTTTTTTTTCAAGTAAGGTACATACACCATTTTCATCCTCAAAAGATTTGTCTATTCCTTTTATTTTTATTACTTTTTGTAAGTCAAACGACCCTTAAAGATAAAGATAAACACCAGGTCTATCAGGAGTTCCACTTAGATGGCTTTCTCACGAGGATGAAACAATTATCTTATGATGTGCAAATGCCAAAGCCTATTTTAAACATATAGTTTACTGCCCAGTGCAAAGAAAAAAGTACCTGAGCCAAATAGCCTCCAGTGCTGGGCCAATGACTAAACCAATTCCCCAGGCTGCACTGATCTGAAAACAAATCACACCAACAAATTACCATGAAGAAGATGTGCTACTAAACACTTAGCGTAGATCAAAGTAAATTAGACTTACAGTTGAGAGTCCTATAGCTTGGTATTCATCTCGAAAAATTTCAACAGCATAAGCCTAGTGAAATGTGAATATGTCAGGGGAGGTCACAATCAAATAGAAATAAGTCTTGTAAAGAACAAACAAAAAGATTAACTTCTCATCAAGTACACCAATTCAAACTTCTGATTGTGCCCTGGTCCTGGTAGATGAAATATTTATAGAGTAAATTGATACTTAAGACAACTAAAAATGTCGTCTCATTTCGATCTCCTCAACTTCAGATGGAACTTTCATTTAAGTCTTCCAAAGAGTTATTTCATCTTCAATATCTGCCTCGCCTTAAGCCCATTAATAAATAACTATTAAACATGGGTAACATGGACCAATACAAAGTTAATATCGCCCCTTGATCATTCAATTTGCCATGGCAAAAACAGGATGGCGCCTGTCATAGCATATCTTATGATGAACAGTAGGCACCTTGCGATCACATCAGCTTTACATCAAGCCATTTCACACCTCTTTATGAATTTTCTATGAAGAGGCTTTACATAAAACCAGTATTAAAGACAAATATTGATCCATTAAAACTTTGGAGGACCAAATTGAGCCAGAGTGTACTTTTGAAAGACCACAATATCAGTTCACTCACTTTTGAATAAGTACCAGTGCATCTATAAATGGTACCTTCATAGGTCCAAGCAATCCATTTAAGCCACCAAGAAAAAATCTTGTGGTGACAGCCATCCAAAAACTGGTGCTAAAGCCAAATAGAGTGTTGAACACATGCTGAATTCAAATAAGAAGTGATATCAATATTAAAAACATTATCTTAAAGCTTAAAGAGACCATCCAAATCAGTGAAAGAATTGCTTACACTGCAATAATTCCCAAAATTGCAACAGGTTTTCGACCATATCGATCAGCCACTATTCCCCATGGCACAGATGTCAATCCTCTGCCAAACATGAATGCAGATCCTACAACGTAATTTCATCAGGTCAGTAACTTAACTTAAAGTCAGTAAATTGTTATCATACTCATCAGTGGAATGGATGGAATAAGAGGACCTTACCCACATAACCAGCATAGTAACTTATATCTGCTTCTGTTTTTGCAATACCAAAATCTCGAATCTGCAAGTAAAAACTTGTGTCATTTACAAGCTTGAATTATAGAGGATGCTCTTAGATGCTAAGAAAGTTAGAAGCAGTAATAAAGTTGAAGATTTATCAAAGGTTTAATTTCTTGAGTTATTTCATAATGAATGAGAAAGCAGAAGGTGAGACAATCATCTTTCATGTCAGTGATTAGTTAGACTATCAACTATTTGTAAGCCTGAATTGAGGTTTACTGCAGTCTTTCTCATTTGAAAAGAAAGTTACTTTCTAATTGAGTAAAAACCTTTTCATCTTGTCGCAGAGGAAATAAAGGGAAAAGAAGAAAGAGTCGGATATGTGAATTTAAAGTTCATTATTTTTGGGAAATAAATTACTTCAATGTTGGAACAAGAATTAAGAGCACAAGTTTCTTCAACTGTAGACCTACAAAACAGAACCAATTTTTTAAAAATATATATTTCAAAGAAAAGCGGATAATTAAGAGATCAAATTAATTAGAAAAATAAAAGAATATCAACCTGAAGAAAATTAATTTAACCAACTCCATATGAGTTTCAGTTCTAATCTTGAATTAAGTGGCAGTCGTTTTCAGGGCCAGATGCGGACATTAAAACTTATTTCCGACAAAATTATTCTTTTGAGATTAATAACTTGGAATATCCAAATAAAATATTCCCTTAGAAGAAGGTAAGTAACAGCATAGGCAAGTGGAAAACCAAACTCACCATAAAATAAAGGAACGGAAAGAGAGATGATATAGGCAGCGCTGCACAAAGCACGAGAAAGTAAAATCAGCTACTTTCCAAAAACAAAAAAACAAACAAGTAACATAAAGATTTGGTGACAACCACTCATTTAAATACATTAAATTGCATCCACAACATGAAGTTTATGTTTGTCTTTTGAGACCACGACTGAATCATTCACCGAGTATGGCTCTTCTACCCAGAAAAGAAAAAAAAAAGAACAGTAATTTAGATTAATTTTGGGCTTTCCAACTATAATCAGAACAGAGAATATTCATATTCCGCCCAGAGCCAGAAAGGACATGTTGAACT
>NW_021634098.1:0-36761 GCF_004799145.2 Neltuma alba | reverse complement strand
CCATTCTGTCATTTTCGAAATTTAAGGACCCAATGCTGACATTTCCCATATTTCCAATGACCTTTTTTGGGATTTTCCCTAATTTATTTATTTACTTTCTTTACCATTCAGCGAAAATAATAATAATAATATCTGCTCCCTTAATTCCCCTCTACGCACTCCGGGTAGTTTTTGCTCCTATATCCAAAATAATTTTCTCATTGAGTTTAATGTCACAATTTAAAATAATCTCTATAAATTTGATCAGTATGTAGCTTGAATTTGGCCAACAAAAAAAACCTAGCTCGAATGAAATTCAATTTCTTTTTTTATTTTATTATATCCATTTTCGTATATTTTCGGCCGAGAATTTGCGAGCTGAACCATTAGTTAGAATTAATTAGCATTAGGGCTGAAGATATTAACTAATCGCAATGCCGTGTTGTTTAATTTGACGGCCGAGACCTTGTAATGCTGTTTGCGAGTCTTCACATAGCACATGGCTCGTTCTATAATACCCACTTAATTACAAGAACCAGCTATTGTACCATCCTCCCTTAATAAAAAATCTATTTAACTGATTTTATTATATTGAGAAAGTCAAATAATTTAATTAATTATAAAAAATATGACATATTTTTCATAAAATATTATAATTATTTTTCTTAATATCCTTTATATCTCTCCTTCCACCTGATTATAGTTGAGAGAGCATTAATATAAGTAATTTAGAAAAAACTGATAAATATGAGAATTAAGTAATGTATTAATGAACAATTCAACTCAATAATTAAGTCCTGTATAAGGAGCAGAGGAGTATATCTCAACTAAATATGAGTGAATTAGATCCAAATAGATATTAATCACTTTTGAGTGATTAATGTTACTTTTGATTTGGCTTATTATCATTTGAAATCGAACGTGACTATAATGTTATATGATCATTTTTTTCCGAATTGATTCCTAAAGCTCATCTGATTGATTGGTAATATCGGTCGATATTGATGCCGAGAAACATATTTAGCCGAGCGCGGATATGCATGCCCCTAGAGCCATTGAAATAATTAATTAATAAAATTAAAGTTAGTTAAGCGCAGATTAATAATTAATCACGGAGAGAAAATTTTCAAGACACTCATCAAAATTTGAAAAAAATCAATGTGCCTGCTTTGACTGGTAGCTAAGTAGAGTTATGATAAAACAATTCATTTTGTTTTTCTACGAAAGACTTTAATTTAATTCAAATAAAATGGAAGAAGTTATTGAAAATTGTCATGTTATTTTTTTTTTAAAAAAAAAAAAAAGAAATTAGGATTACCCATGATTTAAAAGTAGGGCAACTAACCCATAACCCCTCGTCTACCTAGTACTCTGACTTTACTGGGACAAAAAGAACTCCACGTGCGGTATCATCACATGTTACAAACTGAAACCTTAGCTTCGAAAATACCTCTCCTGATGTCGCTACATGCTTCATAATGAAACCCACTCCCTTAGTGAGGCTGTCTAACTCCTTTGCCTGTTGAACTCACATACCACGGGTGTCACGGTAGTATTATTTTAACAGAGGCGTACTCTACATCACTGCAGGGAACAAAGATGTCAATTGTAAATGACCTGGTGTTATTGAAACTTGTAAAACGGGGTAATAGATGAAAATTCGTCTTTAACGTTTGCATCCGAGACATGAAGGCAAGCCTGGTTTAGTTTCATCATATGAACACAAACGCAGGGGCATACATAACAATTACCTTACACCTGTACGTGCGTTAATCCTGTTAGAAAGTGTTGAGAGATCTAAGTGACATACACCAGAACCCGTTACATTACATTCTTAGGAATCAAGGGAAACACATAACATGTCATTTTGATACTTTCCTAGCACATATACACGAGACTTGATCAAAACTAAATCATAAATATAGCTGCTTATGGTTTACTTACGCAGACTGAGCAATTCGACATCATCAAGCACCGGTCCACACACAAGACAAGTCATCGCTTCTCATGCTGTAGAATGTGCTCAAGAACACGATTCGTGTTCTGGTGCTACTAGCCACAAACCGAAGAACCCCACGCTTATACCCACCTTTGCCTTTGGATTGTAAGCAACTTTGATACAGTATTGCCGGCAAATGCTTCGACGCACAAAGACCCTTCACAAGAATCGCCGGCATCGATCGCCTACCGCAAAAGACACACACGTACGTACGTCTTCCCAGTGACCGTCCTCATCACTTGTGCAATAGCACCTTCTTTACCTGCCACGAGTTCCACTGCTCTTCTTCCTCTTGGAACTGAGAAATGGTCTGAGTCTATATATTTCACTGCCATCAAGGACTCCACCATCCATGCCGGAAGTGGAGGATGGTCGTCTTCAATTTTTGGTGGAATAAGCACGTCCCGTGTGGTGTTGGGGAACACATATGGCCCTTCTTCAAAATCACCATTCTTTATGATATATCCTGCAGAACGTGAATTCGACACAGTTAATTAAGTAGGAAGTTAAACGAAAAGCAGAGTGACACCCAAGCTGAGTTTAAGTGTGGGGACTACTCACTGTTAGCTAATTTTGGAGGGTTGAGAGCTGTGAGAGCAATGGAATCGATGATTGGTCCGCACGCAGGGTGGTCTTCTACTCTTATGGATGACCAAATCCACCTCAGGATACTCAGCTTGGAAAGCCCAAGCATAGGCGTCCCAACGACTGCTGCTATATAATGTTTGCATTGGAAGAACTCTTGAATCTGGAGATACTGACACGTTTAATCGTTCGTCTTGTGCGCATGTGCGTGCTACCACAAATGTGAAGGAACAGTACATTCCTTTCTCTCCTTTTTTTTTCCTCTTTTTTTTTTTGTGGACTGAAGAAACAGTACATTCCTTTCACCAAATTTAATCTTTGCTTGATGCTGACCGCATTACCCAGCATCACCAGCAGCATGTCGGCCGCCGACCACCGCCGTGCCTTTCAAATCTGATGCTCGTGGGCCAAGCTCAAAGTTTCCATTTGCCACCGATCCTGCGCTCGTGAAATCGATTTAGCTAGTTCAATCAAATTATACGTATTCGTCTCAATCACCATTGTAGTGACTCATTAAATCAAGTCCGATGGAGCTGGTAGCTAGGAAGCTAAAGAAATGAACGTGAGGCGAATAAATAACTTGAACAACATATACATGAAGAAAAAACAAAATGAGAGATATATAGTTTATGGTGCGCGTTGATGTAGGAGAAGGCAACATGGAAGGCGGTGCAAAGTAACACGGACAGAAATGCAAGGCCTTGCATGGGCTCAAAGAATCTGGAATTTCAGAAGAGAAATGAAAAGGAGAGCATGAAGGACCGAGCATATATATGCATCCCAAGATATAGAAGGAAGCACTTTGATTCTGAGCTCGATATACAGAAACTAAACATGACATTATTGTTTTTGTGTATACTCCCTCCGTTCCTTATTATAAGATCCTTTTAACTAAATTATATGGTTTAAGAAAACAATTAAACTTAGTTAAAAGTAATTAATATGTAACCAATACAGTTTTTTTTTAAAAATATATCCCTATATATAAATGGATAAATATGAAAGAGTAATAGTAAGATAAAGAGAATATATTAAATGCATTAAATTAAGAATAAAATAGATAATAATATATTAAATGTTCAGATAAACTCAAATAGAATCTTATAAAAAAGAATAGATCCATTTAAAAAATTGAATCTTATAATAAGAGACCGAGGGAGTATAGGATTAGTACGGTTTTCATTCTCTTGCTCATTAATCTTGAGTGTTTTCTGGTGTAGGTGGATGCCAAATGTTCATCCCGAGGTTCGCCCCAAGCTGAAGTTCCGGAAGTCGCCTTGGCATAAATTAAAGGGTGCTATGGTCATTTAGCGGAGCAATATTCATGTATTTTCCTTGGACAATAGGGAGGTGAGCAATTAATTGCATATTAAGAGGGTGGTAATGCTGGATTTTTGAGAAGACGAGAGGCGATATAGACCTTGTTTATGTTGCCTGTGAGAGCCCAGAGCACGTGGCTCATTTAATTATCAGAACAACGGAAGAGGAAGATGATCATGACGAACAGTTGACCGCCACCTGCAAAATCATTTCGTATACATTAAAGATAGGGGGGGAAAAAAGGAAAGCAGTTTCCATGGAATTATCATTTGCATCATTGTAGGAAAGGATTCATCAGGGCCTCGCCATGCACCTTCATGACCGGCCATATTCTAAATTGATGATTCTTAATAATCACAAACATGGTAATTCATGCGAGATGACGATATCCATATAAATTTTCTTGGAGGGTTAGTCTTAATGTTTGACCATAAGTAAGGAGAGCAAGCATGTGGGGGTGGCTAGGTGCTGAAGGGTCAACAAACGATGCACAAGAAATCACAACCCATGCGCACACATTACTTACTTGAGAGGATTGTGGAATTCAAGGAACGAGTTTCAGCTGCCTGGAGTTTCTACTCGCACTGATTCGCTGCATTGAAGCAGTTACCTTGTCTAACGAAGGTTGCCAGGAAAATCATAAGCCGCTGGCTCATACTGTTTAGGAAATCACGCAATGGATCAGATTCGGCTGGCATTGGATTGAGCATTGATTTTAATATGTTCTTTTAGTGAGTCTAAATATAGTGTCGCTGGTTGCTGCTCTCTCCTGTGGCATTCTGTTATGTTCTTATCCAAAATTGGTTCATCATGCCTGGGGGTCGACACTTGGTGTCTCGCATCTTCCTCTCTCCTCAAATAGCGCCCCTGGTTGGCCTGTTATGAAATCCATTGTATTTGTGAGCTTTCATGTGAACCTCTTGGGAATCCAAAACCTCAACAATGAAAGGCCTACACTCACTTTAAAATTTGCGAATGAACTAGGTTCAGCCCAAGACGTTGATCTATTTAATGTCTGTTTGTCGTAACATATAGTTCAAAAGGAGGAGAACGTATAGGGAATGAGCTGATTTCTCACACTACGAGGAATCAAGATTTAAATCTTTAAGAAAAATATTCACATTTAGTGCTCATGGCACTTAAGATGAGACGATGAGTAGAACCTCTTCCTTTTTTTGGCTCTTGGGAATGATCTCTATTTTGTTTTCCATTTATTTGGGCACACCAATTACACAGTCATGAAGCAACGGATTACATTATACATACTGCACACTTCTATTTTCCATAACATTGAAATCACACCAGAACATCTTCTTTTTCTCTTGGAAATTAACAATATGCAATCATTTTCCTAACATGAAGGGGTTTGGGAGATTATGGGGAACTGGCATATAATTTTAACTCATAATCAGCTTACACTGGCTTCACACCCCGGTTGATTCGCTATGGTTTACGAAGACTGAGCAACTTGACATCATCAACCACAGGTCCACACAGCGAAGAGAAGTCATCACTTCTCATGGTGTAGAACGTGCTCAGGAACATAATGCGTGTTCTCGTGCTTACAGCCACAAACTTGAGAACAGCACGCTTATACCCGCC
Organism: Neltuma alba; assembly: GCF_004799145.2. Lineage (NCBI taxonomy): Eukaryota > Viridiplantae > Streptophyta > Magnoliopsida > Fabales > Fabaceae > Neltuma > Neltuma alba. Next base: position 31,276 of record NW_021634098.1, on the reverse strand, counting down.
TTTGCCTTTGGATTCATAAGGCACTTTAACAGTGTCTTTGCCTGCGTATGCTTCCACAATCATCGACCCTTCACAGGCATTATTGGCGTCTCCCACCGCAAATGACAGAACGTACGTCTTCCCTGGTATGGTCCTCACCACTTGCGCTATCGCACTCTCTTTCCCCGCCACAAGCTCCACCGCTCTCCTCCCTTGTGGGACTGAGAAATGCTCTAAATCTATGTACTTCACCGCCTTCAATGACTCCACCATCCACCCCGGCAGTGGGGAGTGGTCGTCTTCGATGTTTGGTGGGATCAACACGCCCGATGTTGAGTTCGGGAACACATATGGCCCTTCTTCAAAATCACCGTTCTTCAGTATGTTCTCTGCATAATAATGTCATATCCAAAACATATCACATCAAACACTGCGTATATTAATGCGCATAATGATGAAGAAGCCGTGAAGATGAGCTTACTATTGGTGGGTTTCGGTGGATAGAGAGATTTGAGAGCGACAGAATCAATGAGTGGTCCGCAAGCAGGGTCTTCTTCAACACCAGGGTTATGAATGACCAAGTCTACCTCAGAGTACTCAGCTTGAAAAGCCCAGGCATAGGCGTCAAAAGCATTGCTGCTATAAAGCGTTTGCATTGGTAAAACTCCAGAATCTGGAGACACCGACACGTTTAATCGTTCGTCTTGTGCGCATGTGCGAGCTGCCACAAATGTGATGGAATAGTACATTCCTTTCACCACCTTTATTCTTTGCTTTATGGAGGCTTCGTTGCCCAACCTAACAGCATAAGCTCCTTCTGGTACAACCAGCAACATGTCCCCTTGTTTTTGACCTGATCTTATGTATTCTACGTATCCTGAGATCTCCCACTCCGGTATGGCGTTCCTGCCGCCAATCACCACCGTGCCTTTCATGTCCGATGGCTTTGGGCCCAGCTCAAAATTCCCATTTGCCAATAATCCTGCATCAACAATGAAGTTGATTTAGTTGAACCGATGGAATGCATGTACTCAAAACTTTCAGTCTCTTTTAAGAGAAATCTTGAACATTTTTCTAATTGAGGGAAACCGACTTCCATATTTTTTGTGATGTCAGTTGGACAGGGGCGCCTCAGAGTTTGGCCTGGCTATTTAAAATATCAAATAAGCAATACAGGGCCATGTGGATTTACAGGGCACCCTGCACCACTCTGCATACTGCTAATGTGGTCCCAAGAAAATATTTTATGTCTGGGACATTGAGGTTGCCATCAGATAGGCATTCGAGCTGAGCTCAAATTATGATTGAACGTTTAGCAAGAACGGCTTGCTCAAAAGATGCATATCCCGGGAAGGAAATAACTGGAGTGAGCCTCGGAAATTAGAAAACGACGATAGAGACACATGTTGGTCACCCTATTCACGCTTTGAAAGGAAATCGATTCTATGAAAACTTTCCAGAAATATGGCTAAGTTGTCGAAATGAAAGCTGTCAAAAGAAAAGTCGTGAAGCCAGAAGGCAGGTGCAGAAACGATGAGAAAAAAAATAGTAACAAACAACAGTTGATCTGTGAAGGTAGAAAAGAAAAACGCCATGAGAGATCAAGCGAGAACAAAAGAGAAAACGCTGCCAGAGGTAGTGAAGAAAGATGAAAACTTGAGCCTATAATACAGTGCACTGAAAGAGTGGAGCTTTCTGGTTTAAAAAGAAAAAGAAAAAGAAAGGAGTGGAGCTCACCGTCGGTGATGGAGAAGGCGACATGGAAGGCGGCGAAGAATAGCACCGACAGAAATGCAGCAGCGGGCATGTTAGCTGAGACCAGAGGGAGCCTGCAATTTCAGAGTCAGAGAGGAGAAAGAGCTAGAAGGGACGTAGGAGGAGCAGCGGGCTGAACAGGGGTATATATGGATGGCACCTTAGGAGAAGGCACTGGGGTTTCAAGCGAAATAGCAAAATTGCCACTGCTGTGTTTGGGTGAAGATTTTAGAGCAGAGCAGGTGATGAGAGTAAAATGAGCAACGAGAACTTGCTTAGTTGCTTTTTTCGAGTGTGAGGGTCACCAAAGCACATGGTTCATTTAATTGAATGTTAGATGACTCGTACTTGACTACCCCACTTTACAATATTGTATATATATTCAAAAGAACGAAAAGTAGAATACTTGATGCGAAAAGAGATCCAGCACATTCACCCAGAAACACTAGAGAGAGAGAGTATTTTCACTTCACCTATTTACTCTGGTCTGGTGATAATAATTCTACATTTGATGTATATTTTATAATTTTGAAGCTGGGAACGACCCGACTTCAGCTCAATCACCAAAAGTAATCAAAAGAGATGAGCATGTGGCAGAGGAAAGAAGCCAGGCGGAACATGGCGCCGGTATTGTTTATGGAGTAAAATAGGGTATTCTGGTTATTAACATTGGAGATCCATCGTAATGACCAGAGAATGTGTGTTTCGGTCGCCGTCGTCGTCGTCGTTATTAGGCATTGAATTATTATATTTGTGGAACTAAAGAGGTCGTAAAAACATATCACGAGGAAGCTGGGCTCCAGTGGGACCCACCCCAATGGCTAGGGCGGCCCTTTCCGATTCAGATATGGATACACCACAGATCTGCTTTTATTCCGCACTACAGAGTAAAACTATGTCATTAAAAAAACAAAGTACTTAAATCAAAACGGATTAGAACGTTCCTTATTACATACTACCTCCATCCTAAATATAACAACTATTTAACTAATTTGAGTAAATTAAAAAAATAAATTAAGTTAATTATTTATAATAAATAGATATTGTCTTTTTTAAAATATCCTCGCTAATCAAGTGTATTAATTAAAACTATTATTACTAGAAATATTATTTTGAGAAAAAATAAATAAATATAAAAGACAAAGTGGATTTGGGTCTTATATTTCGAACCAAAATAAAAATTAAACAATGTTTTATATTAAGGACCAGAGATAGTATTAAGGCATTGCGTAGTTTTTTTTTTTTTTAAATACAGTCATTCAGAATAAGTTCTATACATTAATGTTAAACTAAATTATCATTTTAAGTGGATAAAAGAAATATAATTTGTGAGGTGAATAAGGATTGGCTGCATGGACAATCCACGTGTGGGCTCTTTTTAGGGCCTACACATGAGAGTGGGCCTTCTCTTCTGTTAGGCCTCATCCTCAACAGCCGCACGTCGCCTCGTCGCCCCACTCCCCGGAGTTTTGATTATTGTTTATCACACTTAACATTTAAAATGATACTAGTTAGAGTCCAATAAATCTATCTCGGCGATGTACTAAAAGAAAAGTTCAGTAAATGTAGACTTGGAAGTAGCATAACAGCAAGCGAGAGAGGAGTGGAAGGAGTCAACGGAAGAGAGGCTGGTTGACTGATTTATTGGAAGGTGAAATAAAAGGCACCACATGCGAAGGAGAAAGAATAGACACAGGCGAGTGCAGATTTTGGGAAGAAATTTATTGTAGGAATTGGATGACAGCACTAGGCTTCTCATCAAACCATGCTTATTAACCAAACAATCCGTAAATTTTTAATATAAAAACTAGATAATAAATTTAAAAATATTGAGATTTTTTATTACCAGCCAAGAAATTGAGGTTTACCTATTACTATATATTGTGTTGTTATAGCAGTAGGCGAACCCCAATTTTTAGATGTGTTTGGATAAAAATAAAATCATGGTTTCATATGTGTTTTTACGGTATACGAAGTAAATATGTGAAGGAGTTTGTCTCGATTTGTAAAAAAAGTACTTCTGAAAAATGATTTTGGGATTATCCAAACACCCTCTATATCAGCATATTAATCTATTATACTTTATCAGATAAAAAGCGATATTTAGGATGATCATTTTATACACACACATATATAATACATCTCAGTTTTTAGAGTTTAGTATAAATCGAGTATACAATGATTTGAATAATATTTATAGAAGTGATTCTATGCTACCCACCAGGCAGATTCTCGCATCAAAAATAAAATTTTAAATACTGTCAATTTTTGTTAAATGCGAGTGAATTTTTTACCAATTATATCCATATTTATTTCACGACAAGAGACTCATATTCTAGTTAAAGTTCCATGAGAACAGAAGTAGCAGCGGCCATATATTTGGATGTAAATAAAGTGGAAAAGCAGAATCAGGAAATGAAGTGGAGGATGGGGTGCCAGGTTATGACAAAGACACACCAACGGATGCCAATTGCATAATTGGGGCAAAAATCATAATTCAACAGCTCCAAAATTTCCACGTAGGCATGCATTTAAGGAAGCTGTCTCCTCAGTGATGACAAGGATCATGCATCTTAATTCTTAAGTTCAGCTCATTTCCAGAAGGCCAAAAGCAAAATAATAATAATAAATAAAAAGTGCTTTTGGAAACCTCTTCTCACTTCCCCATCGCCTCTGACCCAAATAATCAAAGTTCAAGGTAGGCTCTCCATTGTCCACTTGCCAAGCTTCTTCCTGATATGACGTCCAACCAGTTATGCTTATACCCTCTTCTTTGCTTCTTCTTTCATTTGTATTTGTACTTACCTTTCGTCCCTCATGATCTTCTTCAGTAATAATGAGGTTCTCACAAGCCAAGAACAGGCCTCTCGTGGGTTCACATGCAATGTTCAGTGGACAGAATTTCATGGCGATGTTCTCCAAACAAATAGCCAGAGATATCTATTTTATATTTTTACTGATCTAATTGACTCAAATCCACTGCGGTCACAAACATTTGAACAGTATAGTTATTTTGTCTCATTTTAGTTAAGAATTCAGAACTCCACACCCACGGTGGAGGAAAGGACAGCTGAATTATACAGACACCGACACAAAGATTCGGCAATTTTGATGAGGCCGATGAGGATCCTTATCATTATTCACTGAATCTCACGCATCATTGACTGGCCCGTCCATATCAAGCAGGAAAAAGGGTCATGTAATTTCAAGCTACATACACACAAATTGGTGGTTCTATTTATTTCTCCAGCTTAATGACATAGCCAGGTTACCCATCTCATGAATTTATAGCCCACCAGAGAGAAGGAAGGTGAAGGATGAAGGAATTATAAAGAAAAGCTGTCTCTTTCATTCTTCGCTCTAACTAACGACACTCCCACATGATTCCCTGGCTTCTTAAACCAAACATGGTCATAGATTCTTCTGGACCATGGCATTTTGCTAACACTAGCTCACTGAAGCAAACGAATTTGATTTTGGTTACCTATAAAATGATTGATTGGTTGATCCGAGTTTTAGTTTTACTGGTTTAAGACCCAGACAAAGTGAAATAGCTGATCCCCCGGTGTTTGGTCATGACTTGATTTGTGAAAGTAAAATTTGCTCTCACCACGGAGCCAAATCACAGCCTTACTAGCTAGTTTTATCAACCACTGGGCGTACAGACGACAGGTAATGATTTTCCAACAGCTTGAATGTTACCAAATGCACTTAAATTGGAGTTTAAAAGATTGTCCATGTTGGTGTTGGAGTGAGAAAACATGGTGCCTGGTGCTCTGCTCTCTGCAAAAACAGGGGACGCCAAATAAATAATCCATCCAGTCAACTTCAATCATAAATTCATATTGCTGTGCGAGCGGGAGAGACGAATAAACCATAAAAATAAAACTGTGGTAAGTACCTCTTTGAAATTGTTTCCAAGAGTACCTCCTGAGTCGCCTTATAATTAAAATGAGATGAGATGCCATGTCCCAAAAGTCAGCATCAGTAGGGTGGCAAGTATCCAGTCTTGGTCAAAAAAAAAAAAAAAAGGGTGGCAAGTATCCAGGATTTATTAAGAAATGCTCCCTCTGACCTATAACATAAAGACGTTGGTTTAAAAAAAAAAAATTGTGGTATGAAATATAGCATGTTTTTAGGATAATTAATATGATTTTTCTACCTTCACCGCTAATAAATACTATATGTGTGTGAGAGAGAGAAAAATATGAGAGATGATAAAAATATAACATAAGAGACAACTTTATCATTTTTTAAAAATAAAATAAATTTTTCTATCTTTTTATGATAAATTTAGGCCCTGTTTGGCAGAACGGTGAAAATCCCCCATAAGTGCATTTTACGCAAGCCGAAACAAAACTTCTTACATTATTTCGTAAATTTATAAATCACTATTGAAAAGCTACTTATAAATTGTTCCAAACAAACCCATAATATCTTTTTTTTTTTGGCACGTGAGAAAAGTTAATCAATTTATATTGGACCGGGGGTAGCATCTTGTTCAGTCAAACGAGCTAATTGGAATTATCTCAATTTAAGCATTTGAAGAACTAGTTTCAAGTGAGTTTTGTCTCTTTTTTATCCTCAATCAAGGTGATTAATTAGTGAAATAATCAGTTAGGTTCCACTCTCTTATTACTATATTTAATCATTGCTCCCATTTATGAAAATTTCTTTGAGCATATGCATTTGGCAATTAATAGGCAAAGCAGTATACTTTATTGTAAATGTTATCATATAGTGTGTGTATTGATGTGCGGGAATCCCTGGATTTTCCCCTGGAACTTCTCTAATTCATGAGTGCTTATTTTCTATGCTGACGTGGAGGAGATGCGTTCGCCTGAAAACGGTACACGTGTGACAGAGTGCTTAGGAAAATCAAGAGATGAATGGAATAGGTAAAATGGAATGCGGAACAAAAACATTCCTAACGCATGTTTGTATTTAAAAGAAAAAGTAACACCTTTTCTCAGTCATTTAATTAAAATTAGAAACTCAATCTCGTGGAGATAGCTGGCCAGCATAAAGTAGCTCTTGAGTTGTTTACATGGAAATCAAACTATAATTTAAAAAGTGATTTTACAATATATAAAATAAGTATGTAAAAAAAAATTTTGTGTTAACTTACATAAAAAGTACTTTTAATTGCTTTAGGAGTAACCAATCACCCCTTTATTTTAAACTGAGAAAAACTAAGTTTATAATTTTCAACCAAAATAAACACAGTATCAATTAAAAGATAGACTGTAAGAGTGTTTGGGTAACTAAAAATTACTTTTAAAAAGTATTTTTTTATCAATCAAAATAATTTTTTTTATATATTTAGTTTGTATATCATAAAGTTATTTTTAAAACATATAGAGATAAGATAGAAATATGAAATTAAATTAAAAAAAAATATATATATATATATAAAAGAAAGGGCCCTTTTCGATTGGGGAGAAACGACTATGGTTTGGTACTCATCCAAACACCTATTATATTTAACACAGACCTTATATTTGACAAGCTTAGTTGTGCTAATATTATTTCAAAAAAATTAATTTTTTCCCAGCGAGAATAAAGAGAAAATAAAGGAAAATAGACTACCTTTGAAATTGAGCATCTTGAAAATGGATTAGCCAAATAAGTGGTGGAGGTGGCGGAGGGGGGATTGTAAACCACAGACTAATTAAAAAAGGGTATTTGATGATTAAAAGAAGAACTGATTCTAAAGGGCAATTTCATCGATGTACAATTAGATTGGATTATAAATATAAATCATGTCGTCCTAATTTGCCTTTTCTTCTTCAAAGCGATTCTCCAATACGGATGCTCATCGAATCCATCCACATCCCGCACAGTTTTCACTACCCTATTCCATTTACCAACCCATTAGGGCTCTTACTATTACTAGCTTTCATTCAGTGAATTTAGAAAATGATTAATACATGAATATCAATATATTAGCCCTGACCCGACTAATTTGGAAAGATTAATTAAGTTTTGATTTACTTATAAATTAGTATATTATCTAATAATGCACATAAATATTTAAAGAGATCATGTCATATATATTATAATTGAGTAATTTAGTAATATTTTTAATCTTTTTAAATTAGTCAATTAATCTTATATTAAGTATCACAGTGTTAACTCAGTGTAAAAAATTCATAATGATGTATCTTCTTTTTTTTGGGCTACAAGAGAGCAGGATCGAACCCGCAACGCACACCCTCCACACACACACATACCACTCGGCCAAACGGCCAGTGGTAATGATATGTCCTTTTTATAAGTCATAATAATATGTATAGTATAATGTACTCCAGAAAAGAAACATGAATTCCACCTGCAGTGTATCATGAAGCTTCATATTACCTCCGGTCCTAATTATAAAAACTAGTTGATTAATTTGAGTAGATTAAAAAATAAATTAAGTTAGTTATTTATAGTAAATATGTATTGTCTTTCCTAAAATATTCTTACGAATTAAATATATCAACTAAAACTACCACTGTTAGAATGACTACTTTGGAAAAAAAATACATATATAAATAGGAGAGACAAAATAGATTAGAGTCTTATATTTAGAACTAAAATAGAAGCTAAACAAAATTTTATATTAAGAATCAGAGGTAGTATTTCATAATTTAAATCACCTTTTTTCATAATTTTTTATAGAAGCTAAACAAAATGGAGAATCCTTGCATAGACTAACATAAACATGATTAACCAAAACTTATCAAATTTCACCGAAAGAAAATATATTTCTCATTTCTTCTAAATATAATAGTTTGATGAATAATTCATAAGGATTAAAAAATTGGGTAATTAGTTTAGTAAGATACGTGTGTAAATTTTCTCCAAATATCCTTATAGAAAACTCCTATTTGAGAGATAAATTGTATTTTTTTTCCTAGAAAAAGAAATCTGAAGACTTATGTTTAAAATTAAAAAAAATTATTAGACAACTCCTACATTTTTAGTGGTAATATCGACAGACGTATAATAAATTATATTATTTTCATTAGGTTACATAAAATAGCTTATTCTTATAAAGCATGTCTAACCTGGTCTTACTAAATAGAAAGGGCGTGGAGGCAGGGGAAAAAATATAAAATACGATAAAAATTATTTATGCAATTTAATTAAATAAGACCAGCAAATATAATAGATGTTATTAAATATAATATTGACAGGTTATATTATTCTTGATTCTTGACAGGGTTATAGCATCAGTCAAATCGATCATTGTGAAAACTGAAAAGCTAATTAAAGAGTGGATGCCGATGAAAGGGCGGATTATTAATATATAGTACTCCTCCGCTCCTTAATATAAGACCTATTTAACTAATTTGATTAGATTAAGAAAGTTAGGTAAGTTAGTTAATTATAAAAAAAAGTGACACATTTTTCCTAAAATACCATAATCATCTTTCTTAATACTCCCTCTCCCTCTTTTACTTGATTATGGTTGAGGGAGTCTTCATAGGAGTAATTTAGAGAAAATTGATAAATATGAGAAAGGGGTCTTATATTTAGGACCAAAACCAACTCAAGAATTAGGTCATATATGAAGGACCGGAGTATTTAATATTGGAAAAATAATAACATGACAATGCTCTTATAAACTATTTCATCACTATTACATAAATTTTAATTTAATTAATTATGTTTATTGGCCAAAAGGATTAGATTAACAATATTTATATTCAATGAATTGAATATAAAAAATAAAAAATAAAAACGTAGACAAATAATATAGTGACGTATAGATTTTGTAGCTAGCCGAAAAAGGAGAAAATTTTGTTGAAGAAGAAAAACCTTCTGGCCGAGAAACGAGGAAATTTGAATTAATTAATATTTTCATCTCACAGAAAAGCTTTTCATTTGATTATAATCTTATTTTAACTCAGTTTCATGGGTCATTTCCAGATTTATTAATTGAAGCGTGCCATTAAAATTAAGGGGATAGCATTATTGTGAGAACTTTTTTATTGCAAACAATAGTTCACCACAGTTTCTTTTTTTGCCAGCAAATAGTTCACCACAGTTTTAATTCATAGACCTAATTACAAGCTCTCGTAATTTCTTTTTCTTTTTTTTTCCCAAATAACTTCTCGTAATTTCTTTATTGATATATTTGCAATAAAAATAATACACGATTAATTTTCTAATATATAAACAAATAAGCATATTGAATAATAAACTAACTATGTGAAAGGATATTTGAAGACTTAAACTTCGCCATAATTAAGATAAAAGATTCTAGAAAAGGAATTATTTTCAAGGATAACAAACCACTATCATGATCATCAATATATCGATATCAACACTAATATGTCATTAATATAAGGAAAAACAAGTAACATTATTTATTAGTTATCATTAAAATCCAAGAAACCACTAAAAATTTTTGAAATTCAAGTTATTAATTTCGTTATAAGATATTAAAGCATAATAATTTTTTATTTACAGGATAGTTATAAATTCTAAAATTATTTGATATTTAGCACTATATAAGAGCTAACTATTTACTGTTTGTTATTATTTGGTGAATTATTTTTTATTTTTATTTTTATACTATCATTCTATATAAATAAATTAAAAAAATGATAACTAGCAGTATTTATTAATGCAAAATACAATTTTCAAGGTTTAAGGTCACACAAAAGGATCGATAATACTTGTAAATTTTAAATAGTGCTATTGTTTGTCCAATTTATTCTATATTTTTTAAACTTAAGTATTTGCTCATATGGAATGCTGGCTGGAAGCAATTTTGGATCATGATAATTATAAATTTTAAAACCCGTTCATTTATGGTTTTGTTATTTGGGTTTTTAGATGTAACTTTTCCCACTTGTACGTTGGGGCCGAATGATAACGGAAAGTTGTTCGTTATTTATTCAAGAGCACGAGAGGGAGAAGAGACGCACGTATAAGTCTCGCAGGGAGCGTCACTCCCATATTGCGTCGCAGACGCAGTGATACCTAAACACAGAGAGAGATAGAGAGAATTTCGTGATTTGTTGTTGAAGTCCAAAACAGAGAGGGCAGGGTGAGTGACGGCGACGGTGGTTCCTTGCCGTTGCTTACAATGCCGGCGGTGAGTCAAAAAATGAAGAATCTGTTTACCCACTCAATATTTTGCGGCAGAGGAGATGAGCAAGAGATAGAGCTTGAACACATGTCCAGGGACGAGGGCAGCCATTACAGCCTCGTCGGAGCCCCTCTTCCTTCTCTTGGCGCCAGTGCCGCTCGGACCTATCGCCGACCCAAGCTCCGATCCTGCATCATCTCTCCTTTCAACCCCCGTTACAGGTTTAAGCTTTATTCGCTCTCCTTTTCCTCTTACGGAATTTCCCAAAACCAATTCTTTCTGAATTTATTCACCTCGGTCCTGTTATTAAACCCACACACTAGAAGATTTTACAGTCTCAAAGTTTCTCCCCCTGCGTTAGTGCATGTTGCTTTTGCTTTATTTCTTTTGATTCGCACGTTCTAACTTGTTTAGTCAATGATGGAGATATGTTGCAGATGCTGGCAGACATTTCTGGTCCTTTTAGTTTTCTACACTGCATGGGTTTGCCCCTTTGAATTTGGATTCCTTAATGAATCCAAGGGTCCTCTTGCCATAACAGATAATGTTGTCAACGGCTTTTTTGCCATTGACATTGTTCTGACCTTCTTTGTTGCCTACCTCGACAAAAGTTCTTATCTGTTTATCGACAACCCGAAAATGATTGCACTGAGATACGCCAAAACCTGGCTGTTCTTTGATGTCATCTCTACCATCCCTTTTGAACTTGCTCGTAAAGTACTGCCCACACCTCTTCAGACATATGGCCTCTTCAACATGCTGCGTCTTTGGCGTCTCCGTAGAGTCAGTGCTTTGTTTGCAAGGTAATGTGAAAATTTTCCTTTACCAAATTCGATGTAACGTATTTTATTCAGGGACAATTGCTTTGGTTTTGCATATTGAACGAACAAGTTAAACTCAAGCTTGAGACGATACATGAGATTTGTTCTGCTCTGATTTTCATTTTTTTCTTGCCTTCTATAACTTGCATTGCGACTGATAAAGTATCCTTTCCCTTCTTTCTTCAACGTATCAGATTGGAAAAGGACAGGAATTTTAATTACATCTGGGTCCGCTGTTCAAAGCTGATATGTGTGAGTATTTGCTGTGCCATTTAATGTCAAATTCAGTTTCATACTTAAAATGCGAGTTAGTACGTAGACCAATCCATCTTATGATAATTTTGATTCATATGTAGGTTACAATGTTCTCAGTGCATTTTGCCGCCTGCTTTTTTTATTTTCTTGCTGCAAATCATGACATAAAAACCACATGGTTTAGCCTAGTTGCTAATGGCGACCAGATGCACCTGTGGGGACACTATGTAACATCAGTTTACTGGGCCTTGGTTACTTTGTCGACCGTTGGTTATGGTGATCTCCATCCTGTGAATACAAAGGAGATGACGTTTGACATTTTCTATATATTCTACATTCTTGGACTCAACTCATATCTTATAGGAAACATGACCAATATGGTTGTCCATCTCACAAGTCGAACGAGGACATATGTGAGTACATTATGTCATATCGTTTTATTCTTCACATACAACTATTGCTTCTGAATTCCTCAGCGCCGCACTCATTTTAAGAAGTTCGTTAATTATGGTTTTAAATGTATTCCTCTTTTCCTGGGATATCAGAGAGACACCGTTCAAGCTGCCACAGGTTTTGCACAACGGAACCAGTTACCCGTCCGCTTGCAAGAGCAGATGCTTGCTCATTTGTTTATGAAGTACAGAACAGATTTAGAAGGACTGCAGCATCAAGAGGTTATTGATGCTCTTCCAAAAGCGATTCGATCCAGCATATCACACCACCTCTTCTATTCACTTGTCGACAAAGTCTACCTGTTTCATGGCGTGTCCAATGACCTACTTTTTCAACTGGTAATATTTCTTTGCCCTTCAATGCGGCGGTGTTAATATGAAAACTGTTATAAACCTTTATCAGGGTGCAAAAGGATTTTAATCAGCTGCATTTAATACTATGCTTTTGGTGAAAAACCATTATAACCAATGTCGAAGAGCAACATTTGAGGAAGAAGAAATGGACTCAAAGCATGATCATCGCTCCATAAACTCGCATTTCTAAACAAGAAAATATAGGGGTCCTCTCAAAAGACTTCTACACTTTCTTGATTGATAAATTTCTTACGTAAATTACAACTGGAAGCTCCTCGAACGATAATTTACATGTGCTTCTTGTTGTACTGGCTTTTGGATGCTACATAGATCATCTCATCATCACGTCTTGAACTTTTTAAAGGTCACAGAAATGAAAGCTGAGTACTTTCCTCCAAAGGAGGATGTCATTTTACAGAATGAAGCACCGACGGACTTCTATATACTCGTTACGGGTGCAGCTGTAAGATATTATTATATTCCCTTATTTTCCTTAGCAGTTTAATTAGCCTTTTATTATTCTATGTTTTTTTGAGTAGCACGTAGAAAACATTTTTAACATGGGGTTTTGACAAATTTGTACTGGGAGCAGAAAAGTACGTTCAGGGTTTTACATGGGTTTTAAGTATATATTCATGAGCTAGCTGGCCATGCCAAGTAAATAAGGATACTCCTCGAATTATAATCTTGGATCAAATGATTCCAATTAATTGCTTGAAATGAAACCGATGGACATACACGGGTGTAATAAGAACATTGTTATATTACGATTTTGGGTAGATTTTTTTTCAATGAACTGGGAATATCACTCTGTTCAAGCAGGCGTCCTTCACTGAATAATATCTCTTCACTTTAAATAATATTTTGCCTCACTTCGACTCTTTCTATATGAAAACAAACTAAACTATCTCAATTTTTTTGTTGTGACCTGCAGGAACTTATCATCCAAAAGAATGGCATAGAACAGGCAAGTTTATTTGAAGTACAGTTTCTGTGAATTATTACTGCTTTGGTTTGTCTTACTGTCATACAGGAATGTTAACGAGACTTATCACAATAATTGACAAATCATGTTGTCTGCAATTATTGCAGGTTGTTGGTGAGGCAAAGGTAGGAGATGTGGTTGGAGAGATAGGCGTGCTATGTTACAGGCCACAACTAATTACAGTTCGAACCAAACGATTGAGCCAGCTTTTACGTCTGAATCGCACTGCGTTTATAAATCTTGCTCATTCAAATGTTGGAGATGGGACAATAATCATGAGTAATTTTCTTCAGGTATATCATATTTGAACCAACTTATTCCTATATTAACGCATGTTTTAATTTTGTTCACATGCTCTTCTACTCAACATTTTTTTTCCCATTATTTAGTTTCTTTTATGTGACCACTCTTCTAATTACCTGTTATTCAGATTCCATGATTTGGTTTTTGAGTTTTTCCCTGTTCAAAAGTAATAGACTGCATAACATGGGATCTAAATAACAGGTAATTAGAAGAATGATAATGATAATCACTTTCATATTATAAAAATCAAGTCTCTAGGACGAAACAAACTGCTGGCTTCGCCTGGATGATATTTTGGTGTATGTTATAGTGATTTTCGCTATAACCTTTTACAGCATTTGAAGGAATCAAGTGATCCAATAATGGAGGGAGTTTTGGCGGAAACAGAGGCGATGCTTGCTCGCGGAAGAATGGATTTGCCTATCAGTCCTTGCTTTGCTGCAAACAGAGACGATGACCTATTGCTGCATCAGTTGCTGAAGAGAGGCTCAGATCCAAATGAAGTTGATAAAAATGGAAGGACATCACTGGTTAGCTGATTTGCGTCTTTCTTCTCTATGACTGCACAAGCGTCTATGCACCAAGTCTAACCTAGAAACTTACCACTTGCCTTCTTTAACAGCATATTGCCGCATCTAGAGGCAACGAACATTGTGTGGTTCTACTTCTTGAATATGGGGCTGATCCTAACAGAAAAGGTATTCTTAGAATCAGTAGTAATTAATGATTTCTTTTCTTTATCATCTCTTTAACATTGTGGAAGATGATCCGGATAATGGAGCATTGTAGGCTGCTCACCACCTCCAATTGCTCGTTTATGCAGATTTGAATGGAAGTATCCCACTATGGGAAGCAATGTTGGGAGGGCATGAATCGGTCGTAAAACTTCTCATAGACAATGGCGGGGACCTATCCTGTGCGGACGTAGGGCAGATGGCATGCTCTGCTGTGGAGCAAAACAACCTGGAATTGCTCAAAGAAATCATAAGATATGGTGGCGATGTGACGCAGCCCAGAAGCAACGGCACAACAGCACTTCACACGGCTGTATGCGATGGAAACACTGAGATAGTAAAGTTGCTTCTGCAGCAAGGAGCAGATATTGATAAGCCAGACGTTCATGGATGGACCCCCAGGACTTTGGCAGATCATCAAGGGCATGAAGATATCGTAGAGATGTTCCACAACATCCGAGAGGGCAAAAGACCACTTGTTATTCCCACGACAAAGAATGATGCCAAAACCCTCAGGAAGTTCCCAAGTGAACCAGCGACGTGTGCCCGTCAAGAAGTGACTTGGTTGGAGAATCATCCAAGGCCAAGAGCCAACCATTTTCACAATTCTTTCTTTGGCATCATGTCCGCTGCTGCTAACCGTGGTAAGCATTCACCGGCTTAACGACCATCGTTTTGTTCTTCCCATAACGATTTTGTTACTGATATTCAAAATTATGCAGATCAAGCCCATGCATCATCACAAGGCAATAATGATGTTGCAGAGAACCTGAATGGATTCGCAGCCAGGATAGTTCTGAGTTGTCCAGAGAAAGGGGAACATGGTGGGAAGCTCGTGTTTCTGCCCAAGTCCCTTGAAGAACTGATGGACATGGGTGTGAAAAAGTTCGGCTTTTTGGCCAACAAGATTTTGACCAGAGAAGGAGCTGAGATTGAGGATATAAGGCTTATTAGAGATGGGGATCATCTCATTCTCGCACGTGATGGAGCTCTCGAGTCAATGGCAATACCCCATGAAGAAGGCAGGTAGAGATGTACAGAAACCGAAATAGCTGGTAGAATTAGATACTGTTTAAAAAAAATAAACAAAATGTTTTTGGAAAAAAGGATTCATCTACCTTTTCCGTAATTATATTCTATGAGTAATAGCTGTAAGTAGGCTAAACTGGATCCAAACAGAGTGTGATTTGCTGGGCCAGTTTTTGATCGGTCGCTGCTCATGATGCGTGCAATACATTAAACAAGTTCGCCTTCAGTTAGGATGCGATTTTACATGTTTATGCCACATATGCGTTCACTTAACGCCGTCTGTCCAGGTCATCAGAGTTATTAATGGAATAACGGTGTTAAGCTTTCGCCAAGGAGAAATTGCGCATGATGAGTGGCGACGAGTTTTAACTTTCAACGAAAGAGAATCATCTTTTTGTTCAAGCATTCGTGTTTCTCAGGTTTGAATAAAAGAAGAAACACATAATACTGGAGTAAAATGAGAGGAGGAAACAAAGAAATAATAGAATGAAGGAGGATAAATAACTAATATAATACAATATGCAAAGAATAAAAAAAATTCGATGTTATCAGTCGAACTCAATCGCTGCCATGTTCAATGAACTCATTCAAATGCTTCGGCCTCAACGTGAGGGGACTAAGGCCTAAGCCTAATGCCTAATATCGTAGATAGGCCTAACTCGCCAAAAGCCGAAATCTCTACCGAACCCCCTTTCTCAATTTTGCGGCCAGCTAGCAAAGCAATAACATCTTGCGCTCAAAAATTCATCCGAGACTGAATTTTTTCACCCTTTCTGCGTTTCCTCTCTCTTTCGATGTAGCTCCTTTGTTTGCTTTCTCCTTTCATTTTCCAGAGAAGACTCTCTTCAACTTTGGTTGGCTACACAAGAATCTTGAGTATTGCTCTGCATAGCAGCATCATGCTATTCTTATATCAAAACCCCGACGAACTTCCTGCAGAACTTTATACCTGTTCAAAACCAGACCGTAATTTAAATACCACTTGACATCTTGATTCCTGACATGCTTTTTTTTTTTTTTCAAACTAGAAACTAGAAATATAGAAGTTACAGTAAGCTGCCAATTTTATTACCTAATAATGTCTGTCCTCGTTGAGGCTCTGGCTTCTACCATTGAAGCTGAGGTTTTTACCGGTGAAGCTGTGGTTTCTGCCGTTAAAGCTAAGGTTTCTGTCGTTGAAGCTTTGATTTCTACTGTTGAAGCTGAGGTTTCTATCGTTGAAGCTGTGGTTTCTACTGTTGAAGCTAAGGTTTCTACCATTGAAGCTTACAGTTCTGAGTTTCACCTCTCCCCTGCTGGTTGTCATCTCATCCAACATCTCAGCGTCATAGAAATCTTCGGAATCTTTATCACCATTAGCATCAGCCGAAACCTTGTCCTAAATTATCGTTTCGAACTCAATGTTAAAAGCATGCATTGCAACGTGTGTGCACAAACAAAACAGAAGACGTCTAAACATCCAAAAAATACAGAAAAATTACTTTTAAATTCAAAACATAATTAACTTCGATGCGTAGCATATCTTGTAACTCCAGAGGGAGAGTGTTAATGAAAGAAGGACTTACCACAAGTGATAAATTACGCGAAACACGTGGATCACCAGCAATTTCTTCGTACTCAGAAGCATCTAGCTCCTGAAGATGGCTGGGATCGAATAACCTGGGAAGCAGATGCTCTCTTATGCATATGAGAAGGAAGAAAGGTAGTGGAAACAATATTCCACCTATAGGGATCCATGTCACTCCCCAGCACACCACCAAATAAACAAGCTGCAGAACTGTGAATGCAGCTATGCTCTTGAAGGGAACTGACTCCACGAATGAAGCATGAGAACCTGCCAAGATTCTGCTCAACATACAGAAATCACAATATGAGAACAATGAGAGAAACTGAATATACAAAAGATCCGCTTTTTAAACTTGTAAATCAACTAACTTGTATCTCCTGCTTGGAGTGATGAAGAGAAGCAGAATCCTTTCCCAGAATTGATTCCCTGGAAGACTATCAATGGCCATGTAAGCAAAATATCCCCAAAGAACAGAGGTCGGAATCCTTTTGATGATGGGGATGCCAAAAATTGATGCTCCCACAAGGAATGACTGCAAGGCATTGCTCATTCTTTGCTCGTTTACTCTAACTGGCAAATGGGCATCTATGTGTACCTCAGGGTCAAATTTGTCTTTTTCACCATCCATGTCCTCACGTTTCGTCACAGCCTCCTTTAAAGTCTCTAACTCCTTATCCTATACCATGTTCAAAAATCAAAACCCTGTTTACATCAATAACGATTCAACATCGAAGTATCCTTGTAGTTTCTAGGTCTTCGGCACTTACTGTAGGGGCTGTGTCCATTTCTATGAACACTGCCTGCATCTTTCCAACCAACTCAGAGTTGCTCCTTTGGTACTTAATGCATTCTTTGGCGCTCTGTACCACTTTCTTTCGGATCAACTGCACATTGGGTTATTTTTTATGAGAAAAATCATATAATTGATTGCACGTTGAGAAGCTAGAGAAGCATTCATCCAAAAAGGATTCTTGCCTGCCTCTTAAGAACTGCCAGACTTTTTGTATGCATTGGCGACTGAGGAAGGACTCCATTTGATGGAGGAAGCCCAAGAAGACCACACATAAGAGTCTAGACAGCATAAAATAATCATATCACTATCAGTCAAGCTCGTGAATTCACAGAGCAGAAAAGCAAGTATTTTAGGACAAAATAACATACCAAAATTCCAAGCAAGAACATATCGTAGTGGTAGGCTGATGGCTTTTGAAGGTTGAACTCCTTCTGTTGAGACATCTGGGAGGCTACACTATGATCAAAGAAGTATAATCCTGCTATCATCACAGCTGGAACAATTGCAGCAAAAATATAAACCACAGGCACCTTCACCATATCCTGCATTTTGTAGCTAACTGTCAAATCGTTTCTAGGACTTTCGTATTCTAATCACAACTTAATACAAGTTATACAACACACGCGTGCGCGTATACAATAATACCTTCACCACTGTCCAGTGGTATAGAGACATAGAATCCCAAGGAAGGGGACAATACAGCCTTCTAGGAACTCCATCTGGCAATTTGTTTGGTACAAGATAAGATAACAGAGTCCACAGCACAACCATCAATGGAACTCCATAATCTGCGACGAGACCTCGTAGCCATCCTACATTTAACGCAACAATAATGATATAACAGCAATCAAAACTTAATTATGACTAATAAAGAAAAGCCTTTTGTCTGTGGTCTCTATTTGTATATCATTTATGTACCCGTTCCATATCGCCATGATCTTGCCCTTCTACTTTTTATGGCAGTGAAAAGTAACCCAAAAGCAAAAATGATGGCAAGCAATCCATTTGTATACAGCCATTGGAATTGAAATTCCTGCGCAGACGGATCTACATCCTTGGGAACACCAAACTCTCCTATTAGTCCCTGAGGTTAAATTTCAAACAATTAGAGAGGTTGATTTCTGAGATGCCAAAGTCTAAAATCTTGCTATAAAGAAAAAGCAATACCCTTATAGCTTGTTGAAAGAATAGGACAGTAATTAACATGCCAAATAATTCCCCGGCGATTCTAGTAAACCTAGTGATAACCGCGCAAGCATTGAAAATTGCAAGCAGAATCAGCATGAGTCCAGTCCAGACACAGACCCTGAAAGCATAGGAACATATTTAGGAGCAAAATATACGAAGTCAAAGCAAAGTATTTGGGAGGAAGAGGAAGACAGAGGCAAAATTATCATACCAACCAGCCCAACCCAGAAACAAATTAGCACCCAGCTCTGGCCTCTTCTTGCAAAACTGGTACAGATAACCATACATTATAATAGTGGGTTCAGCAACCCCCAAGATCAACAAAGGCTGCCCACCAAATATGGAGTGGATAATTCCGCAAATGGCAGTTGATGCTAATGTTTCCACTGTGCTCAAGCTTCCGTCTAGTTAAAAAAGACACAGGTGATTCAATTTTGAAACTCAATGTTTGGCACTTTTTAACATAGTATCAACCAAAAGATTAGAAGCCATAAACTAAAGAGGCTGTTTACCTGTATCCTTATTAAGTTGTTCTCCAAACGCAATGACAGGAAGAGCAGAAGCGAAGAACATGTAGAAAGTTGGAGCCAATATCCTGGCACAGAGGACCACGGAAAATCAGAACTAGTCAAACTCAAAGAGGAAGAAGAGAGATGTATGACGTCATAAACGAGGATTACTTGAAGCCAGAACAGAATGCGCCAGTCCAATCTTGTTTATAGCATGCAGCTCTTCCTTTGACATCATGGACAATGCCGTGGAATGGCCTATTCTTAATTGCCATAACTGATGCGAAAGAAAAAAAGAATCAGAGATAAAACAAAAAACAGGATTACCCAAATGCAGAGCAGAAGATATGAACATGAATTCAAGTGCTCAATGACCTTATATTTTAGGGCACGGGGTTAAGTTTGAAATTACTGCGAGTTACTCACCAGAAATCTTTCTGGAAGTGCAGAAAGACAGTGATTTCAAGAAAAAGCTTTTTGTTGAACAGAAGAGCTTTGTTCTTCGGAACCCGAGACTTTCACAGTGTTGGAGCTACCAAACATGAACTTATAGTTTAGGAGAAGAAACCAGACAAAGGAGGCTTCATCGAATGCAGATACATGAAGATCGAGTAGAAGGGCTAACAATGCAGATTGAGCGCAGAGACAGAGGAGAAGAGGCAATAGAAGAGAATGAAGGAGGAAGAAACCGGGGAGATAGTAGAGAGGCGGCGAAGGGGCCTCCGGCGAAGAACACCGAAATGCAGAATGAAAAAGGGAAATGGGGATGCGAGGCAGTCGTAAGGGAGAGATAATATCATGTTGTGTTCACGAGAGCTTGATGAGGGATTTTTGTCGTGTGTCAAATGTAAAGCGCGTGGGGCCCAATTGAATCAGGGAAAAGGCCCGGGGTTCTCACTCTGTTCCAACTTCCAATTTGGTTTGGTGTAACTTTACCGTGGACGTTGGTTTTGTGCGTAGTATCTACAAAAAATGATCTTAGGATTACAGCTAGCAGATGCGACATTTGTGGGACCAACTTGACTAACACGAGTACGCTGCTGACCTCGTGCGCCCGGCTTGCCCGGAGAAGGCGGCAACTTGGTTTGACCAGTTTGACTGGCGTGCTGCGTTTTCGCGTTGTAGTAGCAGTGGTAGTGTGAGCAAGAGAACCACAAAACACAAATCTGTTTGTTGGAGCGTTAATACATTGAATGATTGAGTGAATAGAGCTTGCTCCGTTCTGCCAACTTTACAGCTATTGGCCAGCCAATTTGATAACCTTTCCGCTGCCCCCACTTCTCTGCTCCATTACCCTCTCGTCACTCCTCCCCTCATCATCATGTTCATGTTTTCCCACCGTACTTTATCCACCTTGATCTGATATTGCCCTCGTTAATTATATGCTACCTCCTCTCTCTCTCTCTCTTAATTAAATAAATTAAAAAAATTTGTTAAGTTAGTTGCTAGGACTATCATTTGATATACTACCTCATGTCCTAATTATAAGAGCCAGTTGACTAATTTGAGGAGATTAAGAAAGTAAGTTGAGTTAGTTATTTGTCCTAAATAGGTGTTGTTTTTCTTAAAATATCCTTACTAATCAAGTGTATTGACTAGAAACTATTATTGTTAGAATGGCTAATTTGGAAAAAAAATATATAAATATGAGAAACAAAGTGGATTGTGGTATTATATTTAGTACCAAAATAAAGTTAAATAGGATATATATTAAGGATCGAAGGTAGTAACATTTATCTTATACAGCTATTATAAGGACTATTTTCAAAAAAATAATAAATATTAGAAACAAAGTGGATTGAGTTCTTATATTATTACTATATTAAATGTTAAACTAGCTCTTATATTAAGAACCAGATATAATATTTACAAGTTTTTCATATATATCTCTAATTTAATACTAGAACTATCATTGTTAGAATGGCTAATTTGAAAAAAAAATGTATAAATATGATAAACAAAGTGGATTGTGGTCTTATATTTAGTACCAAAATAAAAGTCAAACAGGATATTATATTAAGGACCGGAGGTAGTAACATTTATCATATACAGCTATTTATAGGACTGTTTAAAATAAATAAATAAATATTAGAAATAAAATGGATTGAGTTCTTATACTTATTACTATATTAAATGTTAAACTAGCTCTTATATTAAGAACCGGATATAATATTTTACAATTTTTCATATATATCTCTAATTTAATATGTTACCAATATATACACACACAGTATAAAATTCTGCTAATGACCATGACTTTGAAAAATTTCATGCAATGCATAAGATTTACATTAAAACACACACACACGCACGTAAAGGAATGCGTCGTGAAAAATTAACAAATATACTTAAATTTGATCAAGACAGGATTAAAAATTGAAATCATGTGGAATCATGTGCATATATTGACAAGCATTCTTTCCGCATCCTTTCTTCCCTACTTCGTAAGTGCCGAGGGTCATACAAAGCTGATTTCGTAAAATTGTCCACGCCCTAAAATTTGTAATACCCCCTAAAATTAGTATCCACTAGTGTTTTCACATATACAGAGTATGGTGTACGTCTGTAACTTTTATACGATTGTTTATGACTTTTCTTGATATGATTCGGAAGCCATGCATGATAAGCCTTGTTAGATAAATTAAAGTTAAATTCAGAGTGTGCTGTGTTAAAATATCAAGTGATCTTATTTTCCTTTTCACAATGATGAACAAGAATGAACAAGACTCTAGTAATATAATATTAAAAAATTACTTAGATTTGTGGTTTTTATTATTTTTATTAGCATGATTGAGTATAACTATTATTGCAGATAATGAAAAGCGTCACTTCCCTAGTACGATTTCTTCTTTTCATTTTGGAATCGTGGGTACGTGGCATGGAATCTGGAATTAGACGTAACTTAAGCATGCATGATGAGATTCTCCAAAACTCACAACGCAACAAAAAAAATGGCTTGGCACATGATCTGTACCTATACGTCCCTATAACATGGGACCTCGTGATTTAGAGTGCCTTTCTTGGCACATTAATGGACCCGTCAAAAAGCGCGTCGAGAACCTTTCCTGCTGCTCGCATCGGTTCAACCTAATTGGATGGCTCGTTATAGCTATCATGTTCGGTAAGGTTTACTTGAAAAGCTAAACAATGGAATGGAGGGACCATTCATATCAGGACCTACCAGTTCTGCATTTTTTCTGCTGATCAACATCCATCGTCGGCCACCTAAATGTTTGGCACGCAACGTGTTACAATTGGTATGTGAACTCTATTAATAATCTATACGAACGTACTAGCTTATTGCCATCTTTGAATTCATAATTAATGTGGATCTGAAAATATGCTCCCCTTGTATTGTATGTCAATAATGCTGAATGTGAGCGAAGGACAGATGATTTGCCTGAAACAACGGTGGCCAGGGATCAAAAAATCAGGTCACGTACGTGAGCTGGTTCCTTTTACAAATTGGATCAACAAGTTGTTCTGCAAAATGGCTTCCACTTTCAAACCAGCGGAAGCAAACGTGATTGACTTCATGTTGCTGAACCATATGTTCACAGATCAAACAGCCTCTCTGAGGGGAAATTTTCCTTATGTGAAATAGATCAGAGCTAAATTACTGAAACCTGAAAAGGGTCGAGATAGGCGACTCGATGAAACATGAGGCGTAATCAACTTCATTCATGTGTTGTGAGCGTAGGTACAGTCAGGTCACAAAGCAGCGAAATTACCGTCCTCTGAAATATTAGGTACAGATCAGAGGAAACTGAACCCAAAAAGAAGCCAAGTTCAAGCATTCCTTGTAAACTCAGAAATCAAAGGCCGTTTTTTTGTCTAGCTCAAATAATGAACAGGCTGCATAATTATACACACACACATATATAAAACCCATGAATCATCACAAGACAATGTCATACATGTTGCAAAGAATTTTAATTGGTTCCAGGCCAGAGTGGTTCTGAGTTGTCCAGAAAAAGGGAAGACATGGTGCAAAGCTGGCGTTTCTGAGTTGTCCAGCGTGGTTTTGAGCGGCAGCAGCCTGGGTTTTATACATCAGTGATTTGTCACGAATAAAAAAAAAAGGGACCAGTTTTAGTGTTCATTATAGGATTAATTAACACTATGGTCTATGGTGCTCTTGACTGTAATGAAATCTACATTGTCTAAATACAATTTTAACATTTTAAAATTGCAATTTCCAATTTTTATATTAAAAAGGTTATTTTCTTAAATCTACTCACATTTTGTTGGCAACTGTAGAAGACCAAACAAACACACTCACGACTTGACACATGAAATGGCCGATCCTAATACTGACCAGAGTCTAAAGAGACAATGAGATTTTAAGAAAAAAAATAATTATTAATAAGTAGATATGAAAATAGGTCAGTTCTTAAACCTGTGACAAGAGTTTAAAGCTTGAGTTCAAGTCTGAACCTTCGTAAACCAATTGGGCCTAAAGCATTTTTAAATACCTACTTATAATATAGGCATTTAAAAAGACCTCATCTTTTAAGCTTTGAAGGCCTAAATAGGTTTTGAGCCTGTTAAAACCTATATAAATATAGGCTTTTAAAACACTTAGAAGCTTATATATTTTAATATATATAATAAATAAAATAAATTTAAAAAATTAATCAGTATTGACTTTAAATTTAAAAACTTAGCTTGTTTATTTAATTTAAAAGGCCTCTAAATAAGTTTTAAACATATATTTACTAAAGAGGCCATGTCATACCAAGTCCTAACTAGGCTAAGCTGTAGGCTTCTGATAGGAGCCTAATCTATTTTCATCGATCTATTATTGAGTCTTAATAACAAGTTTTTAACATTATTAGAACTTGTAATTGTGAGTTGTTCTATTATCTTAAGATTTTTTTAGTAATTATTTTTTTAGCTACCTAACCAAGCGGCGCTAAGAAAAAGCATCTACAAATTTCACAAAAAGCCGTGTCTTAGATCCATCCAGGAGATGGGAATCGTGGGATGCGTAATCTCCTTTTCTGCTTTCACGTGATTTCCTCAACCTTTGCAATGTCTTCCGGTCTTCCTCTGCTTTTTCTGTTTCAATGTGCGAACCCCTACAAAAAATAAAGAAATCAAATCCACAGCCCGAGACTATCATTCATGCTAAGGTTGCCCTTGCTCTTAACTTCCAATAGATATCTCTTTTAGCGTACCACTCCTAATTTTTAATATAAAAAATAATAAATAATTAAAAAATTAATTTAAATAGATTAAAAAATTATTTTAGTTAATTATTTATAATAAATAAATATTTTTTTAAAAATACCTTTATTGATTATATGTTTAACTAGAATAATCATTTTATAAGATATTTAACATATGTAACTACTATAAATACTATTTAAAAAATAAATAAATATGAAGGCATATAGTAAATTGAAATCTTATATTTATAATCAAATTAAATATCAAATTAGTTTTTATATTAAAAACTGAAAGTAGTGTATAAAATTAGATATTTTTAATTAGTAGCTACATAAACAAATTGCGTTGCGTGCCCGTTAGTAGGACTCCGCCAAGCAGTACTCCGCCCCCCCCCCAATCACCTAATTGATTAAATCCATGGTTAATGAACATACTTGGATATACTTATTAATTATTCTATTCAACAAAATCACGATGCAATTTAGTGGGGTTATAATTTAGTTTAGTAGTGATCAAAATTTCATATCCATAGCTTTCACTTCATAGAATGCTTTGAGCATAAAATGTTTTATAATAAAGGGGGAAAGGTGGAGCATGGACCCGGGTCTGTCGTTTGGCCCGATAAGAGAAAATACCGACCAATGGATTGGCAGGGGAAGCCGGCGAGGGAAGCATCAACCGGATTTTATCAATAGTGCCCATTTAACATTACCATGAATATACTACTTTCGGTCTTAATTATAAGATCTTATTTATAAATTTAAATGAGATTTTATAATTAGAATTAGAGGTAATATAATACATGATCAAGGAATCAAAGTAATACAATAACATGAACATAATCCGCTTCCATCCAATATACAAGTCAACTTAGGTAAATTTAAAACCAGGGTTAAGGTGCATCCAGTACCATTAAATATTTTTTGAGGTATATCTAGCACTTTAAAGTATTTTGCAGTGTATTAAGTACTCAAAATATTTTTAAGTGTGTCCAGCTCTAACACCCTAAAATATTTTTTTTTGACCTTAATGTTGGATGCACTAAAAAATATTTTTGGGTACTGAACGCACTTAAAAACAATACTTCAGAGTGCTGGATACGCGAAACATACTTGATAGTACTGAATACGCAAAAAAAAAAATGTCATACTGTTAGAATACTATAAAATACTTTAGAATTTAGAATGTTAGATTCACATGAAGAAGTACTCTAGGGTATTGGATGCAGTTTAACCCTTAAAACTAAGTTAAATTAATTAAAAGTATAATAAATACATAAAAACATATTGATTTTCAAATATATGTTATTTATGAAAATGGCCAGCAAAAAAAATATAAGAAAGGATTTGTGAGGGGAAAAAAAGATGGTCTTATAATTAAGACCCAAGGTAATATATTCCTAGTCATATATGCATGATAACTAATAAAGAGACATTTAATCAATCGGATAAAAATAAAAAAATAAATAAATCTAAGATACATACATAGTGCAACTTATAGAAAGATTAATTGTGTATCAAATATCATAATTTTACATGAAGGAGCCGAGGAGTGCACACAAACACCAGATTTGAAGGTCCACAACAATTATTTTCGAATCCCTTTCTTTAATAATACAATAAACGTGAAAATCTGATTTGATTAGAAAGGAATATATATATCAGGTTCATACCAGAATTATTAACGGAGGAGTTGAATGTTGTTAAAATAATCGGGAACCTAGACGAGGGAAGTAAACGGAGAAAGCATGCATGTGAGGGGCGGGAGAGATTCAAAGTTTGAAATTTTCTGGTGGACGTTAGTTAGCGGAGCCGATCATTTTGACTTTCTGCGAACAGAAATATATCCCTCCCTCCTATTCTCAAATCTCAGCCTTACGTCCCCATCAATATCATCATGTGGAAACCTTCCGTCTCCCTCTTCTTTTACTTCATCCTTCTCTTCACCCACTCCTCCGACGCCGATGTCGGCACAGCCGCCCAGTACGGCCCTCCGTTTCTACGTAAGTCCCTATTCATCATGTGTGCGCGCGTGTGTTAATTGTCTGCCAAAGCGTATGTGTGATGTTTAGTTCGATATGTATGTTTATGGATATATAACAGCGACGGCGTGCTTCGGAGGAGATGCGTCGGAGTTTCCGTCGAGCAACATGTTCGGATCGGCGGGGGAGGGAATATGGGACAATGGGGCGGCGTGCGGCAGACAGTATCAGGTGAGGTGTATAAGTGCTGCGGCGCCGAGGACCTGCATTGCGGGTCAGACCATTCAGATTAAGATCGTGGACAGAGCGCAGTCCTCTCGCTCTCGTGCTTCCTCCGACGCCACTTCCATGGTCCTCTCCGCCACCGCCTTCCGCGCCATCGCCAACTCCTCCGCTTCCTTCATCAACATCGAATTCCAACAGTACCCTCTCTTTCTCCTTAATTCCCTCGCTATAGCCCTGTTTTAATATGTCTTCATCAGGATTAATCATTCATGTGGCCTTCTTTAATTTGTGCCATTTGCAGGGTTTGAATTGAATTTGATCATAACGGCAATTGATGAAGAGTCTACGTTTGTATTTTTAGCCAAATCAGGGCCTTATATGCAGGGTATCTCTCTCTCTTCCCCAACCATTCGAGGCTTTTTCCAAGTTTTATTTACTTGTACGCAGCCCGTAAGCATAACTGTTAAACTTATTTTATTAATATCATCCTGGCGACTTGTGCGTTTCTTACTTTATTACATAGTATGATATCATTGGCAGAGGGCACGTCAACTCATCGTCTCTGGCGGCGAATATTTATCACCATTCACATGTACTATCAGCGAAAAGAATATTACTGTGATACTCAGTTCTAACTTAAAAATTAACGAATTGTTTTATATGCGGATTAATTTTGGTGTCTAGGTTTCTTGTTTTAAGAGCATGGATATGTGCTCCTCTGACGGGAAGAGAATTTTTTGTTATTTATAAATATGAATGTGTTATTTTACTTTTTGTTTAGCAGATAAGAATAAGGTTAAAAAAAAATAGAGTTAATCAATTATCAATAAACTAGACGTGGGATGTTTGATATTTATAGATGGGGATTTAGTTGCGTAGCTAAAGTGAGAAGCGTAGAAGCATAATTGTATACATAAAAAAATTGTGGAACATTGCAAAAATGAAAATGGGAGGAGTTAAGGCGGTTGAATAAAGGAGGCGTTGACAATAAGTACAACGAGAGGTCAAACAGCATTATCTTATATCCCACGGGTCAAACTTTGACTGGCATCCTCAAGAAAAAATGAGATCTCAATCCAGTACTGATCCAAGCTTTTGGATCTTCACTCTTCGGTATCTTTTCACCCGCTTATTCTCGCCACCTGTGAAAACTATTTTTCTTACCGTGTGGATCTCAACTATTTTACTCGGTCAATTTAGAGTAAAATATAAAATTCCTAAGAATTCACCTTTTTTATTAATAATATTTAAATTAAATAGAGAAATTAAGCAAGCCTTATTTTTTATATATATAACTTGTAATTAGAAGCGAATTCCACGCCTGGTCCATAGTTTAAGAAGCGGGGTGTAAATTTCATATTGTATGTAATTTAATATATTATTTTCCTGGGTCCAAAAGTGGCAATAATCACGTTCATGCATGAATAGTTGACCAAATTCCCGCTATGACCCAACCGTTTCATGCACTCTCCCTTGGGAACGCGGGTGACGGCCAAACTCAGCCGCAACTCGCTTTCACGCGTGCAGACTCGACGCTTCCAAATGTTTGATATGGGCTTTGGGTTAACAAAATAGATTATGTGAGTCAAAGGCGAGGCAAGGAGCACGGAAATCAGCACCAGACATTCTGAAGGTTGATTGCTCATTAGCCGAATATAACAATTTAGACCCTGAATATTTAGTATAAGAGCTAATTAACTAATTTGAGTAAATTAAAAAAGTTATTAAGTTAGTTATCTGTAATAATTATATGCTGTCTTTCTTAAAATACCCTTGCTAATCATGTATTAGTAAAAATTATCAGTGTAACTATTATAAGGATTATTTTAAAAACAATAAATAAATATTAGAGACAAAATAGATTGAAGTCTTATATTTAATATCAAATTAAAAGTTAAACTAGTTCTTATATTAAGAAGCGGAGACAGTATATTATTGTCAAGATTAGAACCACTTTCCATGCATAATGACTGTTGAGGTCCATCGCTGCCCTATTTCATCAATCAATCAATTATTTTCATAAGTAGTATTATTGCACATTGGTTGAATCCGTATCTGTAAAGGAAGGAATCTTTAGTTTGGGGTGAATTTTAATTGATATCTTGATTTGAGGATCGCTGGTCCGTGTCTGGGTTTGATGAAAGTAGATGAAATTATTTGCCCAGGTCGCATTTTGGATTATAATTCAGAATCTCCTCAGCGCTATCCTGTGTGTTGTCTTACTGAAAAACTGAATTCAGCAACCAAGAGTGAAAGATACAAAAGCACGGAGACTACATAAAGAACACAGGATCTAAATCAAAGTAACACACCAACAACTAAAACAGCACAACACTTTTAAAAGCATTAGAAATCTTGTTCTACTCCAAGCTCGTCAAGTAGGCAAAGCTACTGCCTTATCCCTAACATCCTTCTCTCGTGGAAATAGGGTCTAAACTAAAAAGAGGCGTGGCCCAAATCTCCAATACAGAGCTGCAAAACATGCTGCTGCACAAAGTCTAGATGGCTGCGAACCTAGGAACATCAACTGGGAACTGATGAACCTCATCCATCCAAGGGTTCTTCTCCTTCGCTGGTTTTACTTCCTCAAAGCCTTCCAAACTGCACTGTTGCACTTGAATCCAGATCCAAATGCAATCTGCCATATTCTATGCCCTCTCTTAATCCTTCCCTTGGCTTCACTATAAGCCAATTCGTACCAGAGTGAGCTGCTCGAAGTATTGCCAAACCTGTAAAGCGTCATCCTTGAAGGCTCCATGTGCCAGTCCGTTAGTTGCAGGTTCTTCTCTAACTCATCTAGCACGGCTCGTCCTCCTGCATGAATGCAGAAATGCTCGAAAGCCAGCCTTAAAATCGGGGATATATGGCTTCACCTTCATCTTGAGAACTTTCTTGGCCACCAGAGAGGCGAAGAAGAGCAATTGTTCAGACATTGGCAACACAAGAGGGCCCAAAGTGGTAATGTTGGTCTTCAAAGCATCCCCTGCAACTGCCATTAGATCCTTTGACAGAGAAACACCGATCCTCCCAGTGGAATCCTCTCTCTGAGTAACACAAGTGAAGCACTTGTCATCAGCACCTTTGTGGGTTCGAACTGTATGCACCAACTGATACTTTGATCGATGCCTGTCAGGCCACCTGTTAGAAAGCAATATTGCAGCTCCCCCCATTCTGAACAAGCAATTTGAAACGAGCATGGACCTATCGTTTCCAAAATACCAATTCAAGGTGATGTTTTCCATGCTGATGACCAGAGCATAGGAACTTGGATGGGCCTGAAGAAGATCTTTAGCAAGATCGATGGAAATCAAACCAGCACTACAACCCATGCCACCAAGATTGTAACTCAGAATGTTCCCACGAAGCTTGTAATGATTAATAATCATAGCAGAGAGAGAAGGTGTGGGGTTGAACAAACTACAATTCACGATCAAGATTCCAATGTCTTTGGGTTTCACCCGGGTTTTTTCAAAGAGCTCGTCGATGGCTCCAAACATGACCATCCGAGCTTCCTTTCTGGCTTCTTCCATGTTAGGATTTGGAGGAACCCTCAGAACAGCTTCAGGAAGGTACGTAGATTCACCGAGTCCAGATCTTTCCAATATTTTCCTCTGGAACTGGAGGTTTTCCTCAGTGAAGGTCCCAGTCGAACCTGACCTATCCATGAAAATTTGCCTCGTGCATTTGCGTGCATCCTCAGGCTTGTAACAAGCGAAATCCACGAGGTAAATAGAGCGAGGTCGGGTTAGGAAGTAAAGGGTGAACAAGAAGACGAGCAGAGCAGAGAAGATGATAACAGAGATAAGATTGTATCGGAGGTGATTCCAAAGGTCAAGGAGATCCTGCAGTGAAAATGTAGAGACTTGGGCTGCTATTAAAAACATTAAAGGCAATAAAACCAGCAACATTCCATGGGTTATGAGGTAGTGGTATCCCAATTTCACGTATTTAAGTTTCACAGATCGTTTGAAATCCGGGAGCTCTCGTGAAGAAGATTCCACCAAGAGAGATTTTGGATTTTGATTCCGACATCTTGAGAGCTAGAGGTTTCCGAGAAAACAGGTCGGACGAATCAAATGTGACAGGGAT
>NW_021634097.1:0-53709 GCF_004799145.2 Neltuma alba | reverse complement strand
GCCTTTTATAGTTAGAGAAGTTTAATTATCCGTTAGACTAAAGAGCTTTTAGCTGTTGGAATTGCTTGTGAGTGTTTTGGCAGTTACAATGGTAGTTTGCCATTAATGCTTCTGACATGGTAGGTTAAAGGCTACTAAATAACCATCGTGCTTCGTAATCTTTAAAAACCTTTGAAACAAGTAAGTCTTCTTCTTGAAGGAAATTTGTGAAGATAATAGAATAAGTGATGATCATTGATATTGATATAACAGTTTAGAACATAGAATCAACCATCAAATACTTCAAATGTAATTTGAACTTACTTGATTGATGTTTTGATCGATAAATAGTTGATTGATCAAGTTATCAATTAACTATAAGGAAAAAGATTGAAACAGATATGTATATTCATTGAGTAGATTATAGATCAATAGATGATCGAACATGTGATTGATAAATGGTGAGATATGAATACAGTGGCCTCTAAATAGGTTATGCAAGAGTCAATTTTAAAGCTATGTTTGCCTTTGAATCCTTTTAATAGAGAGTTAAGTCTAAAAGGAAGGCTGAGAAAAGTTTGAAGATAAAAAAAATAGAAGATTTTGAAAGTTATTGTGAATAGTTGTTATGAAGTGAACTGTTCAATGATCAAATATCTGATCAAATACTGTTTGATCAATCAAATTATCGATAAAGCTAAGTAAGAGAGAAATAGATTTTTAAAGTACGTTGATCAATTACTTTATCGATAAATGGTTGATAGGAAAAATGATTGATAAAAGATTTCAAAGAAATCTTCTCAGTGGAGTCACAGAATAGATGATGCTTGAGTAAGTGATCTATTATTGATTAATTGATTAAGTGATCAATAAATGATCATTGAAATCTTCTTTTAGAAAAAGACTAGGAAAAACTTTGATCAATCAAGTTATGTGAAAACAGAAGATGCAGATATCTGGATAATCGATCATTTTATCGATAAATGAATGATCAATTAGGTGATATGAAAATGGCTCAAAACAAATATGTGCAGTGAAGGTGATTATGATTGATCATTTGATCGATAAATGACTGATCGATCAATTGATTGATAAAAGGATCTTGACAGATTACTTAAACAGAACAAATTATTGATAAATCAATAAGTTATCATGCAATGTTTGAATAGGTTACCGATTAAGGTCTGATCGATAAAGTGATCGATAAATGGTAAATTAAACAGAACAAAAAGTAAGTAGGAAGACTTTACCATTTTTCTGTGTTCTCATCAATAATTAGTTGATTGATCAGGTGATCAATAAACGCTTACCAAGATTCTGTGGCTTTTTCTAACAGTTGATCGAACACTAAATTATCGATCAATTCATCGATAATTTTCTGCAATCTTTTATATTAAACAGTGTTATTGACGATCAATCAACTCATAAATTTTGAATTATCTATCATGTTATCAATCAACCTTAGAGCTAAGTTACTAACATACAGAGATAGTTTATATGATACATGATTGATTAACCTTTGATCGATCAAGTGATCGATTAACTTACTAAACCAGAAATAACTTAATTTTTTATTATCAAAACCTTAAATGTAACACAAATCCTATGCTTCAAGAGTATGGTCTTGCCACTTATCCATGTGATGTCATAGTGATAATTTCACATGCTTATGTCATGCCAAGATTAATTAGCTTAATCTTGGTTAACTTCCTTAATCACCATGAATAACTCCTCTTAATTATGTTCTAGAATCTCCATCTTTGTATTTTTTATTTAAATATTTTTCCCCTAAATGGGCTGCAAATGGCATGATACATGGGCCTTTTAGGCCAAAAATGTTTGCAGAAAAATACACTTCCCCAGGTATCCTGACATTGTACTGAGTACCAGTGCAGTGTCAAATGAATTTTTCCTATATCTTGTCTAATTTACTGTCTCAAAAAATTCATCTCAGTACACCATTGACCTTCTCTTAGAATTGGGAAGTTCCATATTTTTCTCAAAATTTAATTCACTCTAGAATCCTCTGAATTCCATTTCCAGCAAAATCGGCATTTTATCAACAATAATTCTACTTTAAATATTATTAAAGCTAATCTCCTTATCATTTGAAATTAGGAAAAATTTTATAAATTATGATAATCCTCTAAGAAATTTTCTGACATTTTTCTTAGAATTATTGAGGCCTCTAAATATTTTAAATAATTAACTTAAGTT
Organism: Neltuma alba; assembly: GCF_004799145.2. NCBI lineage: Eukaryota > Viridiplantae > Streptophyta > Magnoliopsida > Fabales > Fabaceae > Neltuma > Neltuma alba. Next base: position 51,513 of record NW_021634097.1, on the reverse strand, counting down.
AGTATTACTCAGTGTAATAAAAAATCCTTGAAAATATAGAAAATTCTATATTTATTTATTTTCCTTTCAATAATTCCTCTAAGGACTCACACACTATTCCTTGACCCTTAATTCTATTTTACATTATTTGTTTGGGAATTTTTGGGAATTTCTTACTTGACTATCCAATTGGATCTTTCTTCAACTGATATTTCGAAAAATATCAGTTTGGCTACTATTCGGTTTAAGTTCAAAACTTGTGAGAACTATGTCCCTTCTACACTAACTAGCCCTTGGTCTATTTTATTTCGCTTATCTTTTGGGTCAAAATTTTTAGGATGTTAATAAGTAATAAAATAAGTCACCTCTACTCAATTGGTAACTTGATTGATCATTCCCCAAAACTGATGACAAATGCCATAATTGCCCTCTTAGGCCTTACTCAATCAGTTTTGTCAACTCCAAAATCATTGCCTTCATATATTTCCTTAACTCTTAGCTTTTAGCTTCCTCAGGACACTTCCCTTTCACTGTGCCTCTTTAATCTCTAGACACTAGCTCATCTTTATGGCCCTTTGGCTTGCCATCATATCTATATTAATATGTCAAGCTTTATGAATTCTTTTATCATTTTACCATTCTTGCTGTCTCTTATTAATTTTTGAATGGTACAAAGAGAAGACTTATAAATTTAATTAGGATATTGGCATTCATCTATAGGAATCCTATCTCCTTGATTCCTCATTGGCTTGAGTAATATGGTCATACTCCTCATAGATGCTTTTGGGACACGAACGGATACTAATCCAATCCCAAGCATTAATGAACGTACACTTAGGCATCATGAGCAACATATATTCATCACTTTATTCTAGTTCCTACTACTACCATCATCTTTAACATCTCATCTATTTCTCTTTATCTTTGTCCTTAAGGAGTATTGCTTAACTCTTAATCATTGTAACTTCTCTTATCTCTTGACTATTTATTTCTATGGTCATACATTATTCATCATAAATTGATCACATTACACAGTAAGTTTAAATCATTCACATCTATCAGCCATGTGGTATTCTAGTCAAGCATCTAATATCAATCATTACCCGAGGCTTAGGTTGTCACTCTACTTCCTTGTTAGAGTATAGATTCATACCCTTGCCTGGCTTACTGAAACGTCCATCCTTTAACCTCTCAAAGTATGCATGTGGAAGCATTAAAGTTTTGATGAATCGTGTTGCAAGCCTAAGGATTAAAGATTTAAAAGTTACTCCTCGGGTCAGTATTACTTGAAATTCCAGATTTTAGGTCTAACTTTAAAAATTATAACTAATTCTTAGAAAATTATATCACGGTGTTTCTAGAATTCTAGGCTAACTTTGATCAATTGTATCTTCTAGTATACACATCCAATTCAAGTGACCTGTTGCTTGTTTTAATGCTATGGATGTGTATTAATTACTTATCAAATTTTATAAACAAACTCGTTTAGTTGCTTAGGATTTGCTCTATCTAGAGTTAACTGCTCACTTAAGGTTACCTTATTCCCTTAACTTGCAATGACAATTTATAATAAACTCCATACATAAATAATACCAATCCATCATTGCATAAAACATTTTCATATATTATCTCATTCAATTATACATGTCAATACCATCATGCATTAATGCATCCTATCCACGACATATTTGTGAATATATTATCATGACAAATTACATAACATAATGTAATATTTATTTCCATCTTCTTCTCTTCATTCTTGCACTTCCACTTCTTAGTTTCTTCTCTCATGCTCTTTGTACCTATTATGGTTGGTTAAGGTAGTATGAGATTTGGGAGAATCTCAGTAGCAAACAATAACCACCCAAACATACATGGCATGCTTAGCATCCATAACATGCTTACAACTTAACATCTTTATAACACAATGACATATTTAAAAATCATCATGTATTTATCATAAAACAACGCAGCCCATGACATACTTTAAGCATATTTGCAATCACAATGCATAAGTTCATAAAATCATATAAATATAGAAACATGCCACACATGTAAGCAAATACCAAGCACATAAGAGTAGGGTAAAGTTTGCTATCTTATGTCTTTAAAGCTTCCTTTTTACTTCCTCTTGCTCCCTTTGCTTCCAACCATTAAGGTTGCTTGATCAACATTTCCCATTCATCTTTCTTGCTGTCTTATGGCCCTAAATTCACCATACACAATAATATCCAATCTATTAAGACCATGAAAACCATTAACCATTTTAGCGCTTAAGCTTGTTCCTTTTTAACCTTAAATTTCACTTTCTTTTCCATAGCTTTTAAAATCATTCCTACTGTCATTTCCTATATAATTTTTCATGAGGAATCCAAATATAAGTTTGGACTTAACAAAATCCAACTCCTTCCCCCATTTCTTGCTTTGGCAAAATATTATGTACTTAGGGTCCAAAAATTTCATTTTCAATTCTAATGCTTCCAAACTTGTTTTCTTACTTTTATCCTACACAATTTTTCATTTTAAACTCATTGCAAGTATCAAAATCATCAAAATCCAACCCTAAGGCATAAAATTCAGTGTGGCTGAATAGTCTCCCTAAGTTGTACAATCATGAAATTCAACCAATTTCAACATAAAACCACTTGATTCTCATTCCTTTCAAGCCTTTAAACATTATTCTAACATCAATTTCATCTTTCCCTTAACTTAGAAATTTCACACAGCATAACCCTCAAGGGTTTCAAGCTACTAAAAACCATTAAAACCTATAACCAAGCTCAACAACAACAAGGGTAGTGAAAACTACATCAAACAACATGAACATATCTTGTTTTAGAGCTTGATCTTGCATGACATCACTAGGTTTTTCTCTTCTTCTTCCTCTCTCTCTCTAGTATTCATTTTGCAAGAGTTTCCCTATGGTTTCCATAAGCTTGATGAAAATGAAGGGAGGGGAGGGGTATTTATAGACTTCGTGAACAAATCCTAGCTATTGATCTTCAAATTGCAAGACTAAATCTTGGCAATTCATTTTGCCTCTTTATTTATGATGACATGTGTCCTTGTCCCTTATCTTCCATCTTGGTCAGGGCAAGTGTCTAACTTCTAGATTACCTGTACCATCTTGCTTGCATCATTAAGCCTGTGTCTCTCATCCAACCATGCACGTAATGCTTTCTTTTCCTATCTAACTTCCCTCCTAGTAGTTTTAGATCGAGAGATCCAGGGCGCTTTTCCTTCACTCTATTCCAAAGTCCAAGGCCAAGCTGAGCTTCAAAGTCAGGCTTTCTTCCTAAAGCCAAAGTCGGGCCTGTTTCAAGTGCTTTCCTTTCCAGCATTCCTTTAGGAAGGAATGCAAACTGGGTGGGCTAAGTCGCTCCCTCTTTCATCAGTACTGAGCTAAAATAAAGAATGATAAAACCTGCAGCCAAGCATAAATAGAGGCATTCCTATGGATTCTCTACCCAAAGGTAATGGGTACAGGACATAGGGACTAAAGCCAAGCTATTTAAGAAGTAGCCATATATAGCATATATAAGATCACTACTACATTTTAGGGGGGTTCTGTCTTGATATTCACTAAATCAACAAGATCCTGACTGGCTAATTTGGGTTCAGGAGCAACTCCTTCGAACACCTCCGGTGTGTCGATCCGCCTATTATCGAAGCCAGTGTCAAGTGGGTTCTTTAATGCAACGAAATCTTCGAAGAGGAACATAAGAAGAAATTGATGACCTCTTTGGCAGTTCATAGTAATGAATCACCATAGGCTTTCATTCTATATGATCCTCCTCTGCAATCACATATACTTCTCTACTTCAGCTTGCAGTGAGAATATCACATGCAGAAGCGCACGTACGCATATAAGCAAGCCTTTCTTTATGATTGTATTTTCATACCTGCTGGTGAATCAAAGCTCGTAGAGCAGGGAAGCATCTTCTTAGGACATCGTCAGCTCTAACTGAGCTCAAACAGCTTTCAATCTGCGTATTGGCAGGTACCCTCTACCTCATCCTTCTCTTTAGTCCATGAAAAGCATTTCCTAAAAGAAGAATCAAGATCAGATGCACAACCACTTGCTTTCCTTTTCACTCTTAATCTTTATCCCTGTTGTACATGTAAATCCTAGATGTGAAAATATACAGAATTCGCCAAAGAGTATAGGTAAAAGAAATATTCTAGGTATAAATTGTATGCTGAAATAAGGGCCAATGAAATAGAAAATGAGATAGAAAAACCAAACCATAAATAAAGTTCAAGTTCAAATTCCATAGATAATATAAAGAGGGTAATGTCTATACTGATAGACAAATGAAATACTTTCTAAAGATTTTATCCACTTGATATTTTCAAAATGAGTTGGTTGAACTTGAAAATTCACTCATTAAAATTGAAAAATTGAATAAGTAATGGTTGGGTGGTACTGAGAAAATCTAGTACTAACTCCTATTTCTTATTGAATTCTTAGTGATATAAAGATGGTAAAACATGAGTAGTAAGAAATATAAGGTATACTAAGCTCAGCGCCACCCACTGGTAGAACAAGTTCTCTATCACCAAGGCGAGTAGAGTCCTTGTCACTATTATAGACGGTCAAACCTCTACAGTAGTGCCCTGTGGCTCTTGGTGGGAGACTTTAAAGGCTCATAAAGGTCCATTTACAGCCAAGGCCATAAAGGCCTATATGAGACCCTAACAACGTCAATCTATCTATATGAAGAAGAAATCATGTAATTAGGGGGATCTTATTTGTACAAATGGTACTTCAAACTCAACTGTTAAGGAGGGGGCTTAACTCTCCTCTCTGGTCGGTGCTTCTTTCTTTTTCTGCCTTACCCTTCTTTTTCTTTCTTCCTCTTCCTACTGAGCCAATGAGCTAAGCTCCATCCAATCAGGCATGAAAGAAAGTACGAATTCAAGAATTCAACCTCTTTTACCCTTTCTTGATCTTAGATTAATAACCCATTGAAGCACAGGAGCTCAATTAATTAGTGGTCTAATGGTGTTTTTCGTAGTAGTTCGAGAAGTTTGTTTACTTTTAGACATGCTTTATTTGCCTTGCTCTTTTTTTTTGGACATATTTGGCATGGTCCTAGAACCTTGTTCAGAGATATAAATAATCCCTTACATGTCCTTTTATCATTTTGGTATTAAAATAGGGAGAAAATTAATAGAAAATTTGTCCAAAATACAACCCCTAGATATTCCTCCACATATCTTGTTATTCTATACCGTATCGGGTACTTTTTTAGAACCTAACCTACCCGGGACTACTGGGATATGTTTTGGCACCTTTTGCTCATCTTAATCAAGTCCGCATATGGCGTCATCTTAGAGGAGCATAGAAGAAAATAGTTAGCTCCACTAACAGGCTACCTAGCCTCACTACGTCATGCAGTAGAGATTTCACTAAATCGGGTAGATAGAGGACTATATGAAACATGCTTGTACTATGTTTTGATTTTTCTACTATCCATAAATATCACCTGGTGACTCAACACACTGACTTAAAGGGGTCATAATTGCATCACAAATATACTTAGAACTCAGCATGCTGACTCAGCATCGTAATAAATGTGCCATCATTATCTTTAGATATTTTCTCTCTTTTTTGTGGTCATCATTTGTCTGGCTTATTTAAAATAATCCAGAACTCCAAAAATTCATTCTTCCATACCATAAAATTCCTTAAATTTTGGGAAAAATCTATGAATTTTCTCGGGCCATAACTCGATTCGTAAGTATTTATTTTTGAATTTTTAAAAATTGCCTTTTTTCAGCATAAATATGCTTTAAATATTCTTAAAGCAATTTTAATTTCGGGGATGAAACTAATTTTATAATTTTCTACATCCTCTTAACTCATGATCCCTATTTTTATTATTTTTCTGAGGCCTCCTTATGGCTTAAATAATTAAATCTAGTTTTATACTTCAAAATAAGCTATAATCTTTAAAATTTAACTAAAGCTAACTCAAGGGCATTTTTGTCATTTTTAACCTCAAATAAGCTCATAATCTCATTTCTTATTTTATGAGAAATTTCTAGAATTTTTGGGCTTATTTTCTAATATTGCCCTTTTTGGTCCAAAATTTCTCAACTTTGCGGTTTAGTCCCTATTTGGACTTAACCTTAAGAATCATTCCTTTGAGGTCTCTTGAAACATCTTTACTTTTACCTCTCAGAGTACACGTTCAGAAGTGAATTGGATATACGGAAGCTTTACTTAGGCCCAAAAATTAAAATTTTTCTTTAAGCCCTCAGGTACTGTTCATGGTGCATTTTTTCACATTACAGGTCTAATTTTGAAAAATCATAAGTAATTCTACAAAAAATGTATAGAGGTGTTCCAAATTTTTACTTAAAGCTCTTTTAGTGCTCTTTAAGGAAAAAATATCAAACTGGACTTATATCTTGCCAATTCGTACAGCTTAATCCACAAAATTACTATTCATTTAGTAAATTATGGAACTTCCAGATTTATTGCCTCAAATTTGGAAATTCATATCTCTCAGTATACACATCAAAATAAGGTAAAATATATATGAAATGAAAGCTTAGGATGTGCACAATAATCCCCAACTTTCATGGATTAACTCATTCATTTAATCGGTCAAACTGGAGCTAGAAACTAACTGTTCCAGGACCTACGTTTTTCTCTTTACTTTTTCTTGCTTTAATTCTTTTTATTATTTTGGCATACATAACTTGGTCTTACTCTTTCCGATTCATTCTTATACATTTCTATTTATGCCATAAACATTCTAATCAATTATATTGCATCGTTGGCATCCATAAACGTAATTTATATAATAGGAGAATTATATATTAATCCTTAGTCTCATTCATTAACATTAATAATTCTCTACTTTCTTCTCCTTTCTTCTCATGCTCTCCTTCATGTAATCATTGTCTATCATTGATTGTCCTAAATAGTTTGTTAGGGAGGGGTGAGATTTGGGAGAATCTTAGTAGCAAATAATACCATCAATATATGCAAGATTAATGCAAGTGTATAATATGCTTCTTTGATTATCTTCATGCCAATTTATTGATCTAACCTTATGCTCAATGTCTCTAACTACATGCATGGCCATAAAATCATCAAGAGATAGAATATACATCATTCATATGTAGCTTGTATCATCACAATTAGCATCATGCAAATCAACACAACAAACATAAACATCAAGCGCATAAGATAGGTAAGTTCAATACCTTGTACCATAAGCTTTCCTCTTGCTCTTCCTTTGACTCCCTTGACTTGCCAACCATGAGGGCTTTTGATCAACATCATCAAAATATCCTTTTATATGTTTCAAGGTCTTAAACATAGCCATATTGATCATACAAACCATTACGACCAAGAGATCACATAAGGTTCAAGGCTACCTCTCTTGAACTTAACCTTTTCTCTTTATTTTTGAATTAGTGTTTTAGCTTTGTAACAATTGCCCTCTTAGGCCAATCCCACACAATTTTACCATTAAATCCAAATATGAGCTTAGATTCATGAAAATCCAACTCTTTTCCTTCCAAACTGTTTTGGCCGAGAGGTATAGATTAAAAATCCTAACTTTCCAACTTTGATTCTAAAGCTTCCAAAGCTTGTTTCTTAGGTTTACCCTACACAATTTTTTATTTTAAATCCAATAGAAGCATTAAAATTCACAAAATTATATCCTAGGGTGAAGTTTCAGACTTGGCCGAACAGTATCACTGGATTGCATATCATACAATCTTTCAAATTTCAACACAATACCACTTGAAACAAACTATAACCAATGCCTTTCGACTAGGTTTAACATCAAAATCATCTTTCTCTAATCAATACTTAATTCGGCCAACACCTCCCCTTAGGGGAATCCACAGTTTTTAGCCAACAAACTCAAGAATACAAAACAAAATACAAGGTAGAACATAAAATTAACATTGTATTCAAGCTTGTGTACCAAAGTAGTGTGCTTCTCCTTGATTGATCTTCAAGAAACTAATTTGCAAGAGTTTTCCATCTTGTGTATGCCATAACTTATAAGCTATGCCATAACTACTTGCCCTCCAAGTCCATACTAATTACAATACTTATGTGTCAAAATCTTATGCAATCTTAACTAATTTCCATCCTTAAATTAATTCAAATGAAATTGATTTTTCAAAGTCAAAATCCTCTCCATACATAGCTTGACAAGTGGTATCCTAATCCTCTTCATTCCTAACTTGACAAGTGGCACATTTTTAGCCAAGTAAAAGTTAAGAAGACACTTTTTACTTTATTTACTTGGCTCTTGTTTGTTGGGGTTTCTTCATGGCTTTTTAGAGCTTTGAAAATTATTCTATCTACTCCAAAAATTCCTTTCACTTTTAGAGAATATCTGTGAATTTTCTCAAACCATAACTCATCCTGTAGGCCCCATTTAAAAATCATTCTTTAAAATTCTCTTTAGCAGTATAATCAGACTTTATATTTTATTAAAGCCATTCTACTAGCCTTTTAGGAGTAGGACTAATTTTTATAAATTAGTACAACCTTTTTACTAATTAACCTCATTTTTGTGTATATTTTTGAGGCCTCTTGTAACACACCACATTTATTACCTTATTATATGTCTATTGGAACCAATTAAAGTCATTTCCCAAAACTTAAGAATGGAAAATTTTCAACTTTAAAATTTCCATTTTCGGATTTCCATACATTATTTACAGAATTTTGAGCCAACTTTGAAAGTTTATAACTAAATGTAGAAAATCAAAACTGAGTGGTTCTAATTTCTATGTGATTATTCCTTTTATAAAGGAAAAATATTCATTAGACTCATATTCACCTGAAATAGAGCTAGAAAATTTGACAAGTTGCACTATTTATTTGGTTGGTTTTTAAATTTTTAGTATTTTAGCCCAACTTTATAAGGGCATATCTCTTAGCACAAAACTTTAAATTTAGTGATCTACCACTTATTTTAAAGCTAAAAAAGCTAAATTTCAAGTCTAGATTTTTTCAGTTGCTTATTATTTTATGTGGCACAAGATTGCCCCTAATTAAGGCATTTTTATCCCCTAATCATACTTTTCCTAAATTTTATTTTATTTTCTTTGCATTACTTCACTTAACCTGTCCGGCATCAATAATTCCAGCAATATGGCACATCATACAAATATGGATATAACATAATATCATCCATAATCCATCACAATATTATGATAAAGTTCATCAAATACATTACATGATGTTCCATAACATCGTGAAAACCATAATGCCTCTCTAGCCCAACACTAATTTTTTGCTCTTGTCCATGGATGAGCTACTTCCTATTTGAGACATAATTTAACATAAGAGGAATGAGATTTCATAGAAGTCTTAGTAGTAATGAACTATAATTCTCATGTAAATCAAGCAAGATATAATGTGACATGCTTTTGGAACTTCAAGACATCCTCAAGTCACATAAAATCATGTTTTGCATCATAACAAGAGAGGAACATCAAAACCTTCACAATGACATAATTCCAAGTATTTGGCCAAAGCACAATCAAATGTCATTAAATTAACAATTATCACAACACAAGTTCCTCAATTAAAGCAATCAACATGATCACATTAAACAAGCAAGATAAACATTCAAATTATAATTCAATGCTACCTTTCAATACTTGTATAATTTTGGTCTGTTTGATGTAATTGGCCTCTCCTTATTTTCTTTCGACAAAACCTATCAATTCAAGTATAATTGCAATCCACATTAGTAATTATACAACTTAATTATATTACTTAATCATAAACCTACTAAATTCCCTCATTTTCTTTGATTTTCAACGAAATTGTTCCTCCTTTGGAATCAATAATCTCTTGGCTCATTCTTACACAATTTTTCATGTTGAATTTAAATATCCAATCAAATTTTTAAGAATCAAATTCCTTCCTTATCAAATAGCCTTGGCCGAATGAGGGGTATAGGTTTTCAAAGAATTCTATTTTTGATTCTAATGATTTTACACACTTCCCTTTAGTATATCCCTACACAAAAACACATTTTAAATCTATTAGAATCATCAAATCAAGGTGAAACAAACTCCTACACCATGTACCCTCCTTGGCCAAAATGATGCTTAAGAAAACCTAACTTGGTATTCTTCCAAAAATCAATCCATGCACTACTTAAACATGCTTATTTCACTTCATGTTTAAGGTTTCTATCCTTCCCTAATAGCCAAGGCTGTAAACAGAAATAGGGCAGCATTTCTCCATAGAGTTTCATGCAAAAACTCAATCAAAACAAGCATTAATCTTAGCTATAGCAAAGCTTAGACATACCTTGGTGATTCCTTGACAGAAGCATGCTATCTCCTTGCCCTAAATCACCCAAAAATTTTGATCTACAAGTCTAGTTTTCAAGTGGATAGAACTTCCCCTTAATTTTCTAATTTTCCTACCATTTTAAGGTATTTTGAAGTGATATTTATAGGCAAAATTTTCTGCCAATTTTTTCTCATTTTGGATTACCAAATGCCACTTAAAGGGGGTTACTTAGCTGCCATCCAATACAAGATACCTTCAGATCATGCCATGTGGATTTTTGCTAGAATATTCCAAGATTTATCCATGAAAATTGGGTTTTTCTTTAGTTAATTTAAATGCTCCAGAGTAGTCACAAAATTGGGCCTTAATTAGGCTTAATATGGGGCCCAAAGATGGTTGAGGATAGCTCAAAAAGATGGCCCACAAACTAAATCACAATTTCAAACTATTTTGAAACTTTATCAGTTACTATTCACTAGTAACATTCTATAATTTTTCTAAGCCTCCAAAAATTGATTTCTCTTCATGAAAGATCCCTTTTTCATATAAGGATATGATCTAAAAATTTTCAGAATTGTTCTCTATCTCTAACTATTTATTTTGAATTTTTTCCAATTCGGCCTCTATCGATGTAACTGCGGGAAAATAAATTCCCTAAAACTAATTCCTGTGCTTCCAAGGCCTAAGACCAATTTCATAAATTCCCATAATTATTTATATAATTAATCCACATTTTTCTCAGAATTATTGAGGCCTTCAATTAAACAATTATTTTCCTCTGATTTTACACTATTTTCCCAAAAAACCTTCATATTCAGAAAATTCTGTAATAATTTATTTTCACATGATTTTTACCTTTAGTGCCTCCATCGAGGTTTCAAAACTTCTAACTTATATTTTTCCTATTTTTTAGGAATTTTTTAGAATTTTTCTCAAATTTTTCCGTTTTGCCCTTTCTAAGCTGATGATTTTGAAATTGCCAGCTTGGGTCCTATTGAGGTTTCATGTCAAAAATTATTTCATCCTTCTCTCAAATTTCTATATTGGCCCTCATCTCAATTTTTAACTCCTATACCTAGATAAAATTTTTAGGATGTGACAATTCCTCCCCCCTTTAAATAAATTTCGTTCTCAAAATTTAGAAACATGCCTTATAAGTTATAAGAATAGCTCTGGGTATCTAGTTTTCATATCATTTCCTTCTCCCAAGTAGCCTCTTCCTAAGTTAGATCCTCCAGATCACTTTAACCATCAGAATAGTCTTGTTCCATAGTTGCTTAACTTGTCCATCAATGATTTTCACCGATTTGACCCCGAAAGTGAGGTTATCCTACCGTTCTATATCTTTATATTCTAAGATGTGAGTAGGATCTGGCTGGTACTTTCAGTTGAGAGATATGGAAGACGTCATGAATCTGACTAAGGTTAGGGGGTAGGGCTAATCTATATGCTACTTGGCCTACTCTTGACAAAATTGGGAAGGGTCTGATAAACTTAGATGCCAACTTGCGAGCTTTAATTGACATTCCTACACCAATAATTGGAGATACTTTCAGAAAAACATGGCCTCTAACCTCAAATTCCAGAGGCTTCCTTCATACATCGGCATAGCTCTTCTATCTACTTTGTGTCGTAAGCAGCCTCTGTCAAATCATCTTAATTTGTTGTGAGGTTTGCTCCACTAGATCAGGACCAAACATCTTCCTTTCTTCCAATTCCGTCCAGCACAATAGGGATCTACACTTCCTCCCATATAATGCTTTGTAAGGAGCCATTTGGATACTGAAATGGTAATTGTTGTTGTTAGCAAATTCAGCCAGTGGCAAGTACTCATCCCAATTTCCCTTAAAGTCTAGGGCACAAGCTCTTAACATATCCTCCAATGTTTGAATGGTACGTTTTCTCTATCTATCGGTTTGAGAATTTAGAGCGAAACTGTGGGGCCCTGTTGGATACAATCATTTTGGGTACTCCATGCAACCTCACAATTTTCTTGATGTATAAATGAGCCAATTTTTTCAGTTGGTACTCTTTCTCAATGGCTAAGAAATGAGCTAACTTCGTCAGGCGATCCACAATTACCCATGTTGCGTTGAAACTTGATGATGTAAGAATGGCTGATCACCCAAAGGGGGGTGAATTGGGTGTTAATTAAAATTAAAAACCTTTTCACAATGTAATAAAATTCATAAGAAATTCTGAGTATAAAAACAATGAATCGACATAAGCATAATCACAGTAGTAAAATGGTTTAGCTGGAAATATAAGAAGTAAGGGAAGAGAAGATGCAAACTGTGATTTATCCTGGTTCGGTCCTCACTGACCTACGTCCAGTCCCCAGGCTCCCCCTGAGATTTTCAATCGACTATCTCCCTCAAGTTTAACACGGGTACTTGAGAACCACTACAACCACAAGTTTGATCCGGGCACTTGTGTCGCCACTTACAATCCTTAGACTAACCAGTCTAATTCAACAACAACCTCTTACTGAGGTAATACTCCTCCTTATACACCGTAAGGATACAATCTGATAATGATAAAGAAGATTGAATATTTCTTCTCTCAAAGAAGTGATAGATGAATCTTAAGCACGTTTGGGAAACTCTCCTCTCTATCTTACGAATACATATGTTTTAGTCTATGAAGTACAGAGACAGGGAGTTTTCTTTAGGAGCTCTAAACGAGAATATGTTGATTCGGCATTTTACCATTTGATGTTGTAAGCTCAGACTCTTCTTCTTGTTTTTTTTTCTTGTTTTGAATGCTCTTCTATTTATAGATGATATTGGGTACTTGACCATTGAGCACTTTCTTCCCGTTTGGCTTGAAGAATATGACCGTTGAAACTAGCCGTTGGAAGCTTCTGACAAAAGTCGATTCTTCACATCAGAAATTCGTTGTGGCTCTTTACCTGAAATAATCTTCCTCAGATCAAGTGATAAGTATCTGATAATCTTTGAAACAATAAGTTGGAAAACATGGAATCAATCATCAGATCTTTAGATATTCAGAAAGTAAGATAAACTTACTTAATCGATGCCTTGATCGATAATCCTTTGATCGATCATATTATTGATTAATTATATGAAGAAAAGATATAGCAGATATATGCAATTATCGAATAGGTTATGGATCATGTGATGATCGAAGAAATGATCGATAAATGATGAAACACGAACACAGTGAACTCCGAATGAAATATGCAAGGTTAATCCCTTTCAAGTTTCGTTTGCCTTCGTGTCTTTTCAATAAAGAGTTATATGTTAAAACAAGGCTGAGAAAAGCTTGAAAGAAAATAGATCATTGATTTTAAGAATCATCATAGTCGACTGATGTTTAAATGGAAAACGTTCCATGATCGAACAAGTGATCGAACAGATTTTCGATAATCCAAGTGTTACAGAAATGAAACTTCAGTCATTGATGATCGAACAAATTATCGATAAATGGATGATGGATAAGGTTATCGATAAACAATGAGTAAGAATATATTCAGTGAAAAACACAGACTATGTGGATTAATCGAACAGGTGATCAATCAATGAATATTCGATCAAGTGATCGATAAAATGAAAAACAGAGATTTAATCCTGTAAGGTAAAGAAACTGATTATCGATCACGTTATGTGAAAACAGGAGTTTTAGGAAATCGGATGATCGATCATTTTATCGATAAATCAATGATCGATTAGGTGATCAAAAAAATGATTCAACATAAGTTAATGCAGTGAAGATAATAATCGATCATTTGATCTATAAATGTTTGATCGATCAATTGATCGATAAAAGATTTTGAACGAATGGTTTTGACAGAGCACTATATCGAGTAAGAAGACATGTAATATTCAAACAAGTTATCGATAAAGGTTTGATCGATTATTTCCTGCAACATCTTATATTAAGCAGCTATACCAATGATCGATTAGTTGATCGATCAATCTAGCAAGTTATTGAGTAGACTAAATTATCTATCACGTGATTGATAAAACTTGACAGTTATCGATCAAGTGATCGATAAACATATTCATCTATAACATTATCCAAAAATCATTTATCCAACATTTTACTGATAAAACCTTAATAATATGTATGAAGATAAAAGAGAAGAATTGAGGAGATAGTACCAGTAACTCGATGAGTATGTAGTCGCTTGATCAGGCTCGAGTAACATATGATAATGGCTTTTCATTTCTTCATCTCTTCTAGAGCTTTTACTCAATAACATGTTTGAGTAGCATGTTGTTTAAGAGCTTGATCAATCTATGTAGAACTTCTGGTTTTTACCTCAATAATTTCGAATTCTGATTCAAGCAAAACGAAGGTCAACTTTGAGTGATCATAAATCTTCCAATTCAACTCCAAATTTTGCAAATGACCTATCCCCAGAAAGCTCTTTGAGTCTACTTTCTAATGCAACAAGAATCACCCAAAAATTCGTTGTGGTTGCAAAGTTATCTTCATCACAATGACTAAAGGTCAGAATAAAGGCGTTAATCCTTACTGCAATCTTTCGAACAACATATCTCCCTCATATGAAACTCTTTGAAGGTGAATTTGGTGTCCATGAACCGTGTTCTGAGTCTAGTTTCATAGAAAGTTTTACCTTAAACAGATTTGTGATTGGAGAGATACTGAAGAAATACCGAACCTATCTCAGAGCTGAACGAAGAATAGAGCATAACAGAGGATGTATTTTATCGATAACTTGATCGATAAATGGATGATCGATCAAGTGATCGATAATTGCCCATGAAAATCACCTCTGAAGCTTATTTTCCATGTTTATATGAAGGGTGACTCAATATATGATGGTATAACTTCCCGGTTGTATATTTTAGCTTCCGACTGAGCCATTCAAACTTCTGATTGAGTATAGCAACATTTAACATCAAATCTATGAACTTGAATCTTGATATTTTCATTTGATCTTGCAAGTTCTTCTTTTCTCAATCTCTCTTCTTCTTCTTCCTCTTGATCATTCTCCATAACTCAAAGTGCAAGATAATAACTCCTTTCTTTTCTTGAGGAAACTACACAAGATATTAAATATGATAGTTAGTCAAAATATGAGATAAATAATTTATGCAAACTTTTTGCTCTATTATTTGACATCATCAAAACTAATCATATCTAATAGATGATGTACAAGGCAGTCCCATGACGAAATCCATAGATATGCTGTCCCATTTGCACTCTAGAATGCTCGGAGGCTGTAGGGGTCCCAACAGCTTCTGATGTTCTGCCTTTGCCTTTTGACAAGTGAGGCACTTTGACACATAATCTGTCACGTTTTTCTTCATACCAAGCCACCAGAATAATTCTTTAAGATCTTGATACATCGTGGTCATGCTTGGATGTATAGTATATTGGCTCTTATGTATCTCTTCCAAAATTTGTAGGGGGAACATAAGTTCTACTTTTGTAATTCAAAATTCCTTCCGGAATTATTTCATGGTCCCGTGTCTCATTTCTTAGCACCTTAGCATTAAGAATATCAACCAATTGATCTCTTTGTTGGGCCTCTCTTATTTGTTCCCTAATTCGTGCTTTAGCTTTTTCAATTCCAATTTGGCTTGTTATCAGTCGTATTTAGCCAGTGAGATTCCAATCTCGGATATTTTCAGTCAACTCTTGCTCTTTTATCATTAATGAGGCCACCTGTACTGTTTTTTAGCTTAACGCATCTACTAAACATATTTATACAAAAAATATATGATTTTATAAAATAATGACATATTTGAGAGTGAGATTCGGGAGATTTGAGAGAATTTTAGTAGGAAACAATAACTACTTAAACGTACATGGTAAGCTTAGTATTCATAATATGCTTGCAATTTAACATCTTTATAACATAATGACATATTTGAGAATCATCATGTATTTACCATAGAACACATAGGCCTATGGCATAACTTAAACATATTTATATTAACAATATATAAGTTTATAAAATCACATAAACATACAACATAGCACATATGCAAGCAATACCAAGCATATAAGAGTAGAGTAAAGTTTGCTAACTTTTAGCCTTTACATTCAATCTTTCCTCTTGCTCCTTTTGCTTTCAACCACTAGGATTTCTTGATCAACCTTTCCCATTGCTATTTCCTGATGTCACATGGTCCTAATCATATCAACACATCATTCCCATTCATTTATCAGAGCCATGGAATTAATGACATTCATACTTTGTTGTTTAACATACTTTAACATCTAACTTTTGAGCTTTAATTCCAATCTTTCTAAAATTAATTTCACATGCTATTCTTATATAATTTTTCATGTAAAATCTATTTCCAAAGTCAAACTAAACAAAATCCAATTCCTTTCCACTTGAACAGTCTTGGCCAAGACATATAGGGCTTAGGGTGTGAAAATTCTATTTTCAATTCCAATGCTTCCAAACTTGCTTTCTCACATATACCCCACATAATTTTTCATTCTAAACACATTAGAAGTATCAAAATCATCAAAATCCAATCTTAGCTCAAACCCCTAGCTATAGCCAAAAATTACATAGAATTAGGGGAAGTTGGATTCATTCAATTTTTATTACAAAACCACTTGATTTTCATTCCTTTTAAACCTTTAGATATAATTCTAGCATCAATCAATCTTTTTCATAATTTATATATTTGGACAACACCTTCCCTTAGGGTTTAATGCTTCTAAAACTCAACAAAAATCATAACCAAGCTTTGCACGATATAGAGTAACTTAAACTACATCAAAAACCATAACCTTACCTTATCTTGAAGCTTGGATTTGCCTACAATCTTATGCTCTTTTTCTTCTTCCTTTTTCACTTCATAATTTCGTGCTCCCCTTGCTTTTCCTCTCTTGGCCATCTAAACACACAAATAAGAGGGAAAAGGGGGTATTTATAATGTAAGAGTTATCATTTATCTTGGTTAATCTAATTTACCTTTACCATAACATGTCTTCATCTTAACTTAATCCCTTTATGATCTTGGCACATAGATCCATTGGGTGTCCTCTTCATTCATTACCAATGCCACCTCAAGGGACATGTAACATGCCACCTATTCCACATGTGAGGAAACCATAATATTTTATTACACAATTCCATTTCTTCCAAGAATGCCCTTTAACAAATTATATAATTCTATCCATGTCCTTCATCAAATTTGCATTAAAATCGGGTGGAAAATAGGAAGAAATTCATGCTCTCTCTTATCCTTGATAATTTCTTTACCCATTTTACAATTTTACATCGTATCAAGTACTTTTTTGGGTCCTGATTTATTCGGTAATCTTGAGACATGTTCTAGCAACCTTTTTTTTCATCACAATTAACCTCACATGGCACTATATAACATGCATAAAGAGGGAGTCATGCTCTTTCTTTTGTTCCTTCATTAAAATGTTTAATAATATTTATTTCGGAGTAACTTAACCTAATTCTTTCTACCAGTCCATGACTCCGAGAATCTGTCTGTAGGTATTAATACTACTTTTTCATCAAGTCACCGCATAGATGGTTTATTTTGACTTTCCTCGGATATCATAAAAATAAACTTTAAATTCCGTTAAAGCCAACCTCTTTGTTTTCTAGAGGCGAAATCATTTTTAAAACGTATGATAATTTCTCCAATATTTATCCCCATTTTTCTCTAATTATTTGAGGCTTCCTTGTATAAATAATTTAATTTTGGATAATATTCATAATTAGTCAAAAATATGGGAATTTTATCAATTTTTTTTCAAGGGTATTGTCATCATTTTTAACCCCATACGAGCCTCAAAACCTCATTTTCCATTTTTTGGGTATTTTTTTAGAATTTTTCTAGAATGTTTGGGTGTATTTTCCGTCACTGCTTTTTTCGATCCAAAACTTTTCAAATTTATGATTAGGTCTCTATTCAAGTTTAGCCTCAAGAATCATCTTACTGAGATTTCCAGCACAACCTTTAGCCTTTAATCATTTTCAATTTCCATATTCGAGCCCTTGAGACTTAAACAGAGTCTCTAAGTTGCCTGTCTGATAGTAACAGAAAACACTTACTTTACAATTTAATCCTTAGGAATCTTCTTGCCCTTCTAAGGAACTTTTGAAACTTTTACTAAAAGGGATCGCGTAGCCTGCTCATTTCAGGCTAATTTTGGTACTTTTAGACCCAAAATCTAGAATGTTATATCAAGTGTCACTATTTTAATAATCAATGTTAAGGGCAATATTATTATGATTTTAAACTTTAAGAGGGCAATTTGCATTTTAAAAAAATTTCCGCCGTTTGCTTATAAATAAAAACTTTCAAGACAAATTTGTATATTAATCCTTAATTATTTGAATGATTATGATTGATTGGATTTAATTATGTTTAACTAAAAAATTTAAGTTAATGTCAAAAAATCTAAAAATTTTAAGTTAATTAGACTTCCAATTTTTTTAATTACTTCATGATTAATAATTTATTAGTATAGAAACATAGGAAAAATTGTTTAAAAAAACCATTATAAAAATTGTTGCCTAAACTACTTGAAATTAGTTTAGGAAATTAGATGTAATTAAGCGTAATTTATTTTTAATTATATTCAAAATAAAAGATATTTGTATATAATTAAAAATATGTTGCATAGTATCAAAAAATTTATACTCGCTAAAGATAAGATACACTTATTAAAAATTTTAATTTTTAAGTATCTTTGCCTAATAAATTTTGCAATGAAAAATTTCCAACTAGTTTTCAAAAACTTATGGTAAAAGTTTATATCATATTTTAATCTAGTCTCTTAGTTGATCTTTTTCAATCTCTAATAGTAAAACCAACTTCTTTTAAATAATAATTTTTCTGTATATAAGATTTATTTTGTAATGTAATTTACACTATAAATAGATTTTATATTTAGAATTTCATAATTTTTTTGTGTAAATTAATATATAAAATTTTAATTTCAGCATTTCGTTGTCAATAAAATCATATTAGAATTAAAAGATTGAAAAAATATTTTGTAAAATTACAACTTAAAAAAATTAAAATAAAATCTTATCCAAATTAAAGGGTCAATTGTATATTTTGACCAAAAATTAATTTACCTTCTAGGTCAGCTGACATCAGAAACAATTTTTCTCGCAGTCCCAAAAGCTCAGCAAATTTTGGTTTTCACTTTAGTCCGGAGGACTGAATGTTGTCTTCTCTCTTTCTCCGTCTCAAATTGGCTCCAGCAGCTTCAATGTGCCCACCATAGTTATTCGCCCTTGTCCTCTTTGTATTCTTCACCATTTTTATCTATGGCTTCTCTCCTACCATTTCAGGACCTCAATTGCTTCCCTAATTCTCACACTGCTATCACTAACGCCAATGATCCCGTCAATGTCGGACCCACCTCCTCCTCCAAAACGTGCATTCCAACATTGGTGCCTAAGCTGGAGCCTTTGGACGATTTGTTCGAACCCCGAGAGCAAGAGCAACCCCAAGAAACCATCATCTCAACTCCTAACCCTGAGAATGCATCGTCTAGTTCCAAGCCTGCTAGTGCTGGAATCCCACAAGGCGTGCCGATTGAAGACCATGTGTATTCAGAGTTCAATCGAATTTCTCAGATGTTTTGGGCAGCATTTCCCGACAATGTACAACAATCCGGAGACGCCAACGTTTCAAACCCAGATTCGAGGGCAATCGTTCCTGTACCACAGGAGAACCCGCACGTTTCTTCGGTGGTGGTTGCTACTCGGAAGCGAAACTCCCAACGCGTGAAGGAGCTGGTAAGGGTTGGCGATATTACGATTGAGGACGAAAGGAATCATCGTGATATAGTCAGAAGGACCAGGATGGTGTACGATTCGTTGCGCATTTTGACATCAATCGAGGAGAAGAAAAGTAGTGATGATTCAGCTAAACGTAAGCGACCTCGAGGTGATACGCGTGCTGCCACCTTGTTGAGATACCGTGGGCTATGGCTTAATCGAGATAAGCGGATAGTGGGTGCTATTCCAGGCATTAATGTTGGTGATTTATTCCTTTATAGGATGGAACTGTTAGTAGTTGGCTTGCACGGTCAAACACAGGCTGGAATTGATTATCTTCCCGCAAGCATGAGTCCAAATAGGGAGCCAATAGCAACTAGTGTTATTGTATCAGGTGGGTATGAGGATGATATAGATGATGGCGACGTTATAATTTATACCGGACATGGTGGTCAAGATGCTAAGCATTCAAAGCAAATTGCTCATCAGAAGTTGGAAGGAGGAAACCTTGCATTGGAAAGAAGCATGCGGTATGGCGTTGAAGTACGGGTTATTCGGGGGATTAAATATGAGGGAAGTGCTTCAAGTTCAAACAAGGTTTATGTGTATGATGGCTTGTATCGAATTGCTGCTTGCTGGTTTGAATTGGGTAAGTCTGGTTTTGGAGTTTACAAGTACAAGCTTGTGAGAATTGATGGGCAAGAAAAATTGGGCAGTGCAATTCTTAAACATGCTCGGCTTCTCAAGGTTGATCCACTTCTATCTGATTCTATGTGTTGTTTTAGTCTTGACATTTCGCTTAACAAGGAGACTGCTCCCGTCCGTCTCTTCAATGACATTGATGATGATGATGGTCCTCTTCGTTTTGAGTATCTTAAAAGGACAAGTTTTCCTCATTTTGTATTTCATCAGAGTGGAACTGCTACTGGTTGTGAGTGCGTGGGAGGTTGTGCTGATGACTGTTTTTGTGCTTTGAAAAATGGAGGTGGATTTCCTTATAATAGAACTGGTATTCTGTTGAGAGGGAAACCAGTAATCTTTGAATGTGGTCCATTCTGCCGTTGTCCTCCAAATTGTCAAAATCGTGTGACGCAAAAAGGGTTGAAAGTTAGATTGGAAGTATTTAGGTCTAGAGAAACAGGTTGGGGAGTTAGGTCCCTGGATATTATTCATGCTGGTGCTTTTGTCTGTGAATATACAGGGGTTGTAGTGACAAGGGGACAAGCACAAATTTTGACTATGAATGGTGATGCAATGGTGTATCCAAGTCGGTTTCCAGATAGGTGGGCAGAATGGGGGAATTTATCTCAGATATACTCGAATTATGTGCGTCCATCATATCCATCAATTCCTCCATTAGATTTCGCCTTGGATGTGTCAACAATGAGGAACGTTGCTTTCTATATCAGGCACAGTTCAACACCAAATATGTTTGTTCAATTTGTTCTCTATGATCACAATAACTTGATGTTTCCTCACCTTATGCTTTTTGCAATGGAGACCATCCCTCCATTGAGGGAGCTCACTCTGGATTATGGAGTGGTTGATGATTGTACAGGCAAACTCTTCATATGTAACTGAATGATCTTGAAAGGGGCATACAGCTTACATTATGGTGAGGCTGAGTTTTGGGTATGTTGCAATGAGGTAATTCCAGATTTCATCATTTGGCTTAACGCTTCTCTCTATTTTCCAATATATAACATATCAACATCTTTTTCTTCTGTTGCCCTGGGCCTGCGTAAACTCTGCTGACCCTTCGGATATAAAACTTTTTATTCATTGGAATCCATCACAAGCCTTAAGGAACATAACATGGAAGTGTATTTCAAATAACAGGAGGTTTTTTAATTCAACATAGATGTTTAGCCAAGAAAATTTTAGTGTTTTAGTATGCTTAAAAAAGCATATCCTAGTATGGCTTTTGTTATCTGAAATTCTTTGTTTGATCTTGATTTCTTTGCAATATTGTGCGTCTTGTGTGCTCTACAAATATTGATCTTTCCTGGATTTTGCATTTCTCCAGGACTCTAAACGAAAGAATAGCTGATCTTTTGGTATTTGATATGCTTGGCTCTCTGTGTGTCTAGCCTGGGAGAAGAACATGGTCTTTAGGATTCCTCTGGTTTTCGGACATAAAAGTTTTCCTTGTGTTTTTTATTTGTAATTCCAATGTTGAACCTTTTTCTTATTCAGGTCATTTTGCAAAGCTTAATCAACCATAATACAAATTTCTTAGATCATAAAGCCATGAAAGCATCAATATTATAAGTTTTTAAGTCTAACCCCTATGTTTTCTTCATCAGATGCATTATCTCAGTAAGATCATCTAGTATAACTGCGTTGTATTGCCATTGCTGTAGTGGTGTGTGGGTGGAGAGTAATTTGGTGAGCAAAGATGCTGGTCTCTGGAAATCCAGGCTAAGAGTGTGTTCTTGTGGCCCAACCCTCCTGTCGCTGAAACCCCCACCTTCCCCCACAAACAATAAACATTTCTCCATAATCCATCCGGTTCATCATCATCATTAGACAATTCCTCAATTTCCTCTTAATCTGTTGGTTCCCACAAAATGTTGATATGCCATCATGCATAAAGGGTAGATTTTCTGTGTACTGATGTTCTAGTGCTTTTGTGATTGTACCCTACCAACATGTACTTTTGGTCTGTACGGATCAGGTTTACAGATATAAGTGGTATTTGTAGTTCAAATGTCAGACGGTATAATTAGGATTGCTGGGGAGTTAACTAAACAGCATTGACCAAATGTGCAATGAAAGGAATAAAAGGGGGTTAAAATTGGTTTTCCAAATATCAAAATCAATTTGATTTGTTTGAATTTTTAATTGATTCAGTGAAAATTGAACCAAACTGAATCGATGCATTGCTGCTCAAAGGGTAATTTCACCAACAATTGGTTCAAATGGTTTGGCGCTTGTTTCATTTAAGTAATATCGTGCATTTAAGTCTTGAAATGGTGAAAATTGCTGTTCAGGAGAGCTTTACAACCATGTGGTCTGATTCAGTTCAATTTGCATAAGTTGGGTTTCAATATGGCTTCTAAAATCTGGTTGGTATTATATTTAATGAAAGAGATAATATGCTAACACTTCAGATTTTTTAATGTGTTTGTTGATGCTCTCTCCCCAAGCACTATTTTAAAATGTGCTATTTAGTAATAGACATGGGCATTTGACTTGGAAGGCTTATTTTTTTCTTTAAATTCCTTTATGTGGTGTAGAGTTTAACTATTATTTTACTTATTCTTATATATGTATATAAATGTCTGATCCATGGTCACTATTCACCCACAGTAACATGAACTAGTAATTTCTTGAAACTATTTGACATATATTATTGTTTAATGTCATATTGGAGGAGATATTAGCTTTATTAATGTATATATCAATTTAAGTTTTGTGAAAAAAATTAAATTTGTATAATAAGAAGCTGACTGAGGAAATAAAAAAAAAAAAAATCAGTTATAGAAAAAATTCTGCAATAGTGTAATTAAATTATTAGTATAAATTGCTAATTAAAAAAAAAAAAAATTGACTTGATTGGTTTGTGAACTAATTCAAACTAAACCAATTATAACTCAGACTATATAGGTTTGTGTATTACAAAATTGACTTGATTGGTTCGATTTTGTTTTGGTCTAAAATTGAACTGAAATTTTATCTTTAATCATAATTGAAAATGTGAAAATTCTCTGGTTTGAGATCTCACCACATAGATTTAAGACAGACACCACTAATTTTAAGGTTCTTGGTGCATCATACTGTGTTCCAACTTCAAATTTCAAAGCTTTCTCCCATTATTTCTTCTGCCCCAATCTGTGCATTTGTTACTAGACCATAATTACTCATTATTACAATGTTTGCTATGGAAAACATTGAGATAACCTCCTTTGAAACTCTCAGATTTATTTGAACCAGTATAAAATGTATACGGACTTGTTCTCTTTTATCTTGATGCTCATGGAATAAATCTGACACTTACTGGACTCAAATGGGGAATGTGTTCTTAAAGACTGTCCGTGATATTTGACTAGCTTATTTAATCTTCAAGTACCTCTTTAATCTTCCTTCTTCAGATTTGTTTCTCCTGTTTAATTTTCAGCTTGGTTAATAATGATATTCAAACGTGCTGAGTTGAATCAATATTCTTTTGCAGGATGAATTCTTGAAGGTTCCAGACTCACCAATATTACTAAAAGTGTTGACATATCTATTTTGCTAGTTCTGTTCTACCTGACCTTTTTTTTGGTTGAAAAGCTGCATATGGAGTTCCGGGTTCAGATCCTCTGAAGTATGAGATCTATAAAGTTGCCAAGATGAAGGACTGTGGACTGTCAGATTGATGGAAGGGTCAAGATGAGGCCACGCGACTGTGACTGAGGCCAACCAAAACACTTGGTGACATTTGATGCTCTCTAACACAGTGACTTCATCCTGACTTTTCCAATAATCTGATTGCACATAATCTTTCACTTCAGGCAACTCTACAGATCCCCTACTTGGGCTTTGAATGCATGCAGTTTCATATCTGCTTTACTAAAACTTGTAGAGAACTTCATAGAACTTAGAATGTAGCTCGGCTGTATTTACCCCTTCCCTTTGTTTTTCTGCCTTTTATCTAATGTATATCTCTAGATTGGATCCCTAGATTTAGTTATTAAATGCAAGGGATTCAAATGGCCGAGTCCAAGTTTGTACAGGACTAACATTATGTAGCAGCTGTTAAAGATCAATGATGAAAGCCAGGTTTCTAATGCGTGGAAGAGCTAGGTTATTGTGCCCGTTTGGATAAGCGATTGGAAAAGCAACTTATAGGAAAAGTAGCTTATGGAAAAGTGAAGTTGATAAAAGTTAAATTGGATAAGTTGAATTGTGTTTGGATTGGAGTTTAGAAAAGTTAGTTTGTAAAAGTGAAATTGGTAAAAGCTTGTTTGGATTATAGTTGAGTAAAAATAAGTTTGGCTGAAAAATTATCAAAATGGGTATGAATTTTAATAAATAATGAAACATGAAAAAAATTGATTTCACATAATATAATGAAATTAAAATAATTTAATATGAAGAAATCAAATTTAATGAGTGAATTAAATTTTAAAATAGAAATCATAAAAAATATTTTAAATATAAATTGAAACATAAAAAAAGAATTGAGATAATATTGATAGCCTCCTGACACGCACAATGGCTAAGAGAAAAAAAATTGATAAGCTCGTGAGTCTGGGAAAAGCTGGATGGGAGAGAAAAAAAAAAAAGGGAAAATGACATTGAGGTCCCATGCAACACAAAATACTACAAAAAGGTCCCAGGAAATTTGGTAATGATTCTGAAGTCCCAAAGGGACTTCAGTGCAATTTGATGAATTGCAAAATGACGCCTCTGCCCTTGGTGAAATGCCCTGTTTTTCAGTCTGAAAATGAACACTCTGTACGCAGGAAGCAAGAGAGAAAAAACCCAAATTTCATTCTGCTTCTTCCCCCATCCCATCTGAAAATCTCATCCACTCTATTAATGTCAATCATTGGCAAAAATCGCTTGTGTTTTTGGTTTGGTGTGTGTTTGGTCATTCAAGTTGGGGTTTTATTATAGGTAGGTAGGGTGATTATGGGTGTTCTGTTTCTGAGTATATTGTGGGTGGATTGAAGGTGGGCTTGCTCTGTCTGGGCATAGTTCAGGGGGAACTGATGAGAAAAATGAAGGTTGGTGTGATTAGAAACCCTTACTGCGAAATAGGAAAATATGTTGTCAATAGGGTCGCGACAGTTGTCAATAGAGCTCCTTGACTTGTCAATAGTAACAGCATTGTACAGATTTACATTAACTGATTTTTTACACAAAGGCCATGACCTTCTGTACTCTTGACTCATTGGTAGAGGTCACAAAAAAGGAAGAAGAGGCAACAAAGAAGGGTGAGTAGTTACATGAGGCAAAAGAAAAAAAAAAGCCACTTTGATCCTAGACAAATGATGGCAAAAGAATTTTTTCGTAAATAGAAGTGACATAATTTTTTTGGTAGATGTCACAACACACACAAATAATTAGTTTAATATTGGATACATGCAACTATATGTTTTTTTAATGGGGTTATAAAATCGGTGTAATTACATGTATATGAAGTTGTAAATGAAAGTTAGCTGTGTATTACATTCTGATGCATAGTTTGTTGTCATTATCTGCACCCTTCAGTGTCAATACATGCTTCGTCACTTGTCACTCACTGCACCATCAGTTGTCAATTAATGTACTGATATAAATTTTAAAAAAATATGATTTTTATTACATAATGTTATACAACATCATACAATATCACTAATTCCTCAAAACTAATATATTTTTTATAATATGATATAGAATAGCTATTAAAAGTCAATCATCACTGATATGAAATCATAAAATCACTTGTCATAAACAACATATTCACTTGTTAATGGTTTCGGTGTAACTTGGCATGTTAGATTCTGCTGTCATTTCAATTGTCATTATTCGCACCCTACATTGTTATTAGACCTATTATAACTTGTCAATGGAGCATTGTAACTTGTCAATTAATTTGCTGATATAAGTTGTCAACAATATGAATTCAAGTTACATAACCTGTTTTAGTATCATATGATATTTTTAATTACTCTGTCATATTATATTTTGATTATATTGTCATATATAATTATTATTAATGAAGTGTTAATGATGGCACTATGACTTGTCAATGGAAGCACTATGATTTATCAATGGTGGCACTATGACTTATCAATGGTAGCACACTGACTTGTCAATGGTAGCGCTGTGACTTGTTGTTCACTGAATAACTTCTCGAAAGATTTGGGCACTGCGGCGGATATGATTAGGTGCCCTGGTGCCTTACACAGAATGGCAACTCCTTGGGACAGATGGGGGTGCCGCGACAGATATGGTCAGACGCCGCAGCGGATTATCAGTTGTCAATGGTGGCACACTAACTTGTCAATGGTGGCACTATGACTTGTCAATGGTGGCACTGTAACTTGCCAATAGAGTACTGTGACTTGTTAATGTAGGCACTGTCTCTTATCAATTGAACATAAATCTGAGTAACACCTTCTTCTTAATAATTATATTTTAATGCAAATATCACTTAACATTATAAATAAATGACACCTTCAGTTATAAAAATTTTGAACATTAATTATTAATATTCACACATTCATTTGTTATAAAATTGTTATATCACTTGTTATTAACTTCTATTATATTACTTGTTATTTTGGATAACTCAGGTTGTTAATTTCTACGCCGGATGCTGTTGAGCTATACACAACTGAGAATTTCAAAAGAAATGAGTCACTTTCTTTTCTAGCAATTGATGATATAATTTCTTTCAATTCTTCATAACTTGTGCCCTCCTTTATATTGTTGTTCTTACACTACCTCCCACATATCTCATATCATCTTCTCTATCATTTATAAACTTTCTCTCTATGTGAACAAAGCAAAATAGATGCTTTTCAGATGTATTCGCCATCAGTAATTTAAACCTGCATCAAGAATCATGCAATTGTCATTGACAAGTTAAGGAGCTACGTTGACAACTGTCGTGGCACACATTAACAACTATCACGGCCTGATTGACAACACAATATCCCATTTCGTGCTAAGAGTTTCTACCCACACTAACCTTCATCTTTTTCTTCCTTTGCTACTAAACTAACATCAGCACAGAGCAAAACCATTAACAAGTGAATTTGTTGTTCATGACAAGTGATTTTATGACTTCATATCAGTGATAATTGACTTTTAATAACTATTCTATATCACATTATAAAAAATGGATTAGTTTTGAGGAATTAGTGATATTGTATGACGTTGTATAACATTATGTAATGAAAATCATATTTTTTTAAATTTATATCAGCACATTAATTGACAACTGATGGTGCAGTGAGTGACAAGTGACGAAGTATATATTGACAATAAAGGGTGTGAATAATGACAACGAAGTGTATTAAACTAATTATTTGTGTGTGTTGTGACATCTACCAAAAAAATTATGTCACTTCTATTTACGAAAAAATTCTTTTGCCATCATTTGTCTAGGATCAAAGTGGCTTTTTTTTTTCTTTTGCCTCATGTAACTACTCACCCTTCTTTGTTGCCTCTTCTTCCTTTTTTTGTGACCTCTACCAATGAGTCAAGAGTACAGAAGGTCATGGCCTTTGTGTAAAAAATCAGTTAATGTAAATTTGTACAATGCTGTTACTATTGACAAGTCAAGGAGCTCTATTGACAACTGTCGCGACCCTATTGACAACATATTTTCCTATTTCGCAGTAAGGGTTTCTAATCACACCAACCTTCATTTTTCTAATCAGTTCCCCCTGAACTATGCCCAGACAGAGCAAGCCCACCTTCAATCCACCCACAATATACTCAGAAACAGAACACCCATAATCACCCTACCTACCTATAATAAAACCCCAACTTGAATGACCAAACACACACCAAACCAAAAACACAAGCGATTTTTGCCAATGATTGACATTAATAGAGTGGATGAGATTTTCAGATGGGAATGGGGGAAGAAGCAGAATGAAGTTTGGGTTTTTTCTCTCTTGCTTCCTGCGTACAGAGTGTTCATTTTCAGACTGAAAAACAGGGCATTTCACCAGGGGCAGAGGCGTCATTTTGCAATTCATCAAATTGCACTGAAGTCCCTTTGGGACTTCAGAATCATTATCAAATTTCCTGGGACCTTTTTGTAGTATTTTGTGTTGCATGGGACCTCAATATCATTTTCCCAAAAAAAATTGATAAGCTCTTGACACGCACAACGGCTAAAATTTGATTAAAGCTCTTCTCAAATAATTGATAAGCTCCTGTCAGGAACTTATTTCCATTGAGCATTCAGTAGCCTAAAAATTAAATAAGCCCAATAGGAATTAAGCTCTCCCAAACAGACCTTGTTGCTCAACCCAGCTCAACAGACCCATTATTGTGTTATTATATGGGTTTGGAAGGTATCTTCAAAATGTCAAATGCAAAATTATAATGTTAAACAAAAGAATACTGTAACTATGCCCATTTTGGTCATTTTACTTTTTCTTCTACTTCTCAGGTGTTTGTCTAGCCCTTTTCATAGTTTCTCCCACATCTGTTGGGGCTATTTGATCCTCTGAACAGAAAATAGTCTGCTTAGGTCAAACTTGGCTTGGCCTCTTTCTCAAGAAGCTAATTCATTTGTTGTGTCATGAATATTAATATGAAATAGGGAAAATCGTAAAAAAAGACTGCCAAAGTAAAAAAGAATACAAATAGAGATCCATTACAACATTAGTATTGGTTTTGACAATTTTTGTAAACGGATTCCTATGTGTAATTTTTTCAATTTTTAGAATTTTTTTTTCACAATTTTTCGTATGAAATGTGATTTTTATCAATATTATTTAAAAGGAAAAATTGCAAATGACTGAATTATAAAATTTTATATTAGGAATCGTAACGACATTCTAATTTGTTTTGACAGGAATTAATTTGCAAATAACAATAAATTTTTATAAAAATTCATGAGGAGATTTTGCCATTTTCATTGTTTCTTTTTAGTTTTCCTATTTAAAAATTATGAAAAACGTGGTTTATTTTTTGAACTTTGCACTATAAAAAATCTGCAAAAGCTCAAATCAGACGTGTAGATATAATTTTCAAGAAGTATCCATGAGAACTTGATTTGTTTCTCTTGCGCATTGTTATGACCCTGTGACCTTTATATTAACAAATCTTGATCACGCGCTCTGACCATCAAATATAAAATCTTTAACATCGCATATTTTAAAATTAAGAATAACGTAACTTTTTCGTTTTTTTGTTTTGTTTTGGTGAGAAGAATAACGTAACTTACCAAGCCTTATGTAATACACAATAGGTTAGTCCATCTCAAATCCAAGTATGAATTTTTGTTTTTGTCCGCGGATCATGTGCAGGGGTTATCCACAGGTGACAGAGATGATTGTAAGGATCAATTCAGAAGGCTTAAATTGGGGCTGGAGGTGGATGGCGTAAATTTGTACTCAGTAAGAGGATGTATTGAAGGTTCCTCAACTATAAACTTAAAGGCATAGAGAAACAAAAGAGCAAATAATAATAAAACTCGGTAATTTTGTCTTGAAACTAACATTATGGTCTTGAGCGAAAGTTACTAACTTACAATAATCTCAATGCCGGAGTGAAGTTACTTTTTCTTTTAGTAAATGAAGAGGGCCAGAAAATGATGTTTTCACTGGGATTATAGTGTTTATTCGTATGCATTACACACTAATTTACATCTGCAGCCATTATATAATACACCTGAAATGAAGCGAACCATTGAAAAAGGAAACAGCTCAGTCCAAAACTGGGCTAGCTGAGCAATGTTCCATCACACATCAAGCTTAGGAGGAGGCTGCTCCGTTTTTCTCCAGTTGTCTTTGTCTGGCTCTCTCCATCTTCCGCTTCCGCCATTCTTCCAGAGCTGACAATGACAGGCATAAGAGCCAAAGAAGAATTAAAGCCTAATCTGATAAATAAGTTCTGGGTAGCTTCAGGTATCTCTGCGGGATTCAATTGGACCAACACATGTGCTCCGCAGAGCAAGTTTTAGGATACTCTATTATAAATTAAATTTTTAATGTGTTTTCCTTCTTAGAAACAACATTATGGAAAGTTCAGGGTGCCCTTGAACAAAATTTGAGGTTAAATCCCCGCCAGTGACTG
This sequence comes from Neltuma alba, assembly GCF_004799145.2. NCBI lineage: Eukaryota > Viridiplantae > Streptophyta > Magnoliopsida > Fabales > Fabaceae > Neltuma > Neltuma alba. Next base: position 20,791 of record NW_021634097.1, on the reverse strand, counting down.
GATGAAATAGTAAAGAGAGGGGGGAGGAGGGATCCATACTAACAGGTGGCCCTCACCTTTCTCTCTCCTTACAGCTTCCAATCACTGAGGAGATTCAGGCCTTCTGGCAGGACATATTATGAGATTCAAGAAGACAAAACGGGCAAAAACAGGGGACAAAAGGTTGCAAAGTAGTGATGCGGGGAACAGGTCATATATAGTGCAGCTTTGGGGCTTGATAGGCTTTGGGAGTTTGCAAGTGTAACACATTAATTTAGCCTAGAAAGGCGAAGATGAAAGAGGCGGTAGCTTTCTCTTTGCCGGGGAGAAATGAATATGTGGTAACTGAAAATCAACAATGTTAGCAGATGACCAACAAACACAATAAACATCAAAAGAATAAACACACTCCTCGTGAGCTCAGAGATGAACTGTTTCTTCAAATACGGCTTCTAATTAGAGCATTCTCAGAGATGATCTGAGCATAATGAAATAATTGATCCATGACAGAACTGCCCACCATCGGACAATGGTGAAATGAGCAATGTGAACTTTGTGTTTGTTACTCATCATTGAGCACAAAGGAGGGAGAAAGGGTAATGATTGAATTACTCATCTATGAGCGTAGGGTGAAAGACAGTCACCTTTCAAGCTGGCAGCATCATTAAGGGAACGAAAATCCTTCAACCTTTTTGAAAGATCAACTGCAGCAGTCTGCTTAGTGTCTTTCTGCTGGACTTTTTCCAGTCCCGTGTATGTTTCTTGCTCAATCTCCTTCACCTGGAATGAAAATAATTCTTATACGTGGGGAATTTATTCCAAGTTATAAATTCTAAGATGTTTCTGTAACCTTTTGACATTATGGATATCAGGTTCAGGTCCCACCCAGCCTCTTCAACAAAAGACAAGCAGAAGAAAACAAATGCTGGAATAATTACACATTCTGCTATGATCCGCCCAAGAGTTTAATAAGCTTCTTTGCTGTTAAAATAAGTTAATGCTTCAAATGGATATGCATGCAAACTTTGCCAACTTGACCAGGTACCAGTGCTACTGCATTTTCAAGGCAAATTAGGCAATACAATGGGTGGATAATTGATTTTGAGTTTCTAGACCTACTGAAGAAACAACAAGAGGCAAAGTTTGTACCTAGTTTTCAGTTCCAGTACTTCATGGCTACAGTCTAATTTTCCATGTCATATTTAACTTTTAAGTCAAAACAAACGCTTGGTGATATTAGGAAAGTGAGGAGATCTTGTACATCTAATTGCATATATGGAGATGCAACGCATCAATGATCACGATGTATGTTCATTTCGTAGCAGCTCCAGAACTGAAGTTCTGAATCTTTTTTTCCCTATGATCAGATTATACCAGGAGGAAAATTAGTTGCTCTGAGCTATTTAAGGCGACAAATTGGCACCACAAGATATTTCCATAGTACGCCATCTGAGAACATTCGCTTTTTCAAGCTTATGTATATTTTCCATCAAATGATATCATAATCAAGTTATAACATGTAGAAGTTAATTTGAAACCCAGCAGTGTGCTAGAAATCAATTTTAAGACATTACAACTCAAATCATATTTAATTATAGACTGCCACTGCGAAACTGGACAATAATTACATTGCAAGATGAGTGCAATGATGAAGCTTTCTAGCAAGCTTGAAAATCGACACTTGTATGGTAAATGAATGGGAACACATCAAATTCATTGCATCACACCAAAATCTTCAAAATAAACTATCATTTTTCCAGCAAAAGGAAAAATATTTCTCTCAGAATCCTTTGGCCATTTCTTTTAGGCATATACAGGTCATAATCAAGAAACAAAATGTATACAGTGAATGAAAACCACAACTTCAAACTCACTCTTTTTATCAGCTCCAATGGTAGCATGGCAAGACGAACCTCTTCAGATTGCTTGATATAACCTAGTTGATCTGAAATTCAACATATCATGCAGTCAATTCAGCAGCCATTTCAGTATGAGAACATCAATCTGCCATAGGCATGCCGAAAGGAGAACCAATTTGCTGATATAATATGCCATTTATTTCTGTACAAAATTCAAAACTACAATTTTAACGAGTTATCTTATTTCCATGTAGCTTTAAGGTTGGATATTAAGATTCCTATGCCATTTTACATAGCTTTGGAAAGATTTACAAGTCAGGCAGAAGGCCAGACATTCTATCAAGCTCCATGCAGTGTAAAGATTAGAGCCTTAGTTGCTTTAAACGATCCAAAGTTCCAGATGGATTAAAACAAACAAATCTGAAATCAGAAGCCAACAGGATTTCAAGTTTTTTTTTCTAAATTCACAAAACCTCCTGATTATTCATTCGAGGGTTTGGATAAACGTTTGAAGATGTGAAGTAAATAGGGCAGTCTGGTGTATCTGTTTGCAGCAATAGAAAAGGAATGAACACACAGCCTCACACCTATGAGTAGATTGATACATCCTTATGATCACATAACAACTTCAACTATTTGAAATTGTTTTAAAAACTTTATTGATTTCAAGTAACAAACAAACTATTGTTTGTTATATCACAAAATATAAACGCGAGCTGTATTATATTCAGGCACCAGCCGCAAGTTTAACTTTCATCACTAGAAGAGCCACAAAGATGAAATCAGAAAATATTGAGCAACACTAACAACTAATTGTGATTGTGAATTGTACGAAAACACAAATTTTGCCCGAAATTTCTAGATTCTAACCATAGCATCAGTACTTTTTATGGCCAATGCAACCCGACCCAAACTCAAGGATCTAACAATAATTAAATACAAAGGCATCTCACAATCAAATCAAAGTACTGCCAGGCACCCAAGAAGAAAAGAAATGAAAAGAATATCACCACAATCCACCGAATAGATTGCCAAAATCATAGGGAAAAAATTAATGGAAAAAATAAAATCTTCTCCAATCCTAACCTAAATCGATTCCCCGAAGGGGGAAAAAAAATGACTGCTAGTGCTAAGCAATAATCACCTAAAAGAAAACCGAATAACACAGATAACAAGAGTGAAGATGACCAACCAAAATCGGAGTGTGTGCGGGAGAGTTTATTTCGGGTGTAGGTGGAAGCGATGAAGCCTTGAATCAAGAAAAGGGCAACAACTACGTTAAAGAAACACACGAGTATTGTTGCGTTCCTGAAGGAGAACCTCATTCTCCACCATTGCTGAAACTCCATTTTCTGCGTGTCAGTGTAGAGACGGTGGAAAGGGTTTTCATAAAAAATTTCCTATATTCACGCCGGGGATGTGGGTGGGGCCCGGGAGGCGACTTCAAGTCTGCCTATTTCATCTAACGCAAGAAAATTGGGAAATGGATTGACGGGATTCTCATCTCTTCCCCTTCCTCGCGTTTTTCCTCCACGATCAAATCAACATTTAAATAGTTCGAATTTATTTATTTTAAAAAGATTTTTAATGTAAATGTTTTTTCCCATCTCAACTTTCATGAGTCACTGTCTAAACGTTTTAATTGCCTTCATCCAAGAACCGAGTTTGTCATTCCTTGTGACATCTGGCATGCCAAGGAAGGGTTAATGTCCCCGTTGTTTAGTGAACATTGGTTCCTCTTTCCCCTCCGAGGATATCGTGTCTAGTGAGTTTCTTGACCTTGAGAAAGTTTGACGCGGAAGTTTTTTTTATTATCATATGCAATGTGTATATATACATGAGTAAACAGCTATACAGTATCGCTGTCGAATCAATTTGGATCCTACGTCATCGTCAACTATTTAATATATGATCATAATGTATATCTAATATATGATATATGATTCTATCATATATTTACAATTACAAATCTCTACGTACCTAGTAATATAATATTTCGGATATATCTTGATCTCTAACACTCCCCCTCAAGTTGGTGCATGTAGATCCATAATGCCCAACTTGCTTGTGAGCATCTTAAGTCTGTCTTTTCCAAGAGCCTTTGTAAACATGTCTGCAGACTGATCTTGTGTCCAAATCTTACATGGCATGATCTCCCCATACTAGTATCTTTCTCTCACAAAGTAGCAATCCATCTCGACATGCTTGGTTTGCTCATGAAAGATAGGATTCATGGCTATGTGTATTGCAGCTTGGTTATTGCAATAAAGTGAGGTCGCTCCTTTCTATGGTGCCCTCAATTCTGTAAGTAACCACCTTAACCACATCACTTCACTTACAGCATGTGCCATTGCCCGATATTCTACCTTAGCTGAGGACCTTGCCACAATATTCTGTTTCGTTGTTCTCCATGACACTGGTGATCCTCCCAAAGTCATGAAATAGCCACTACAAGAGCGACGAGTCTCAGGGCAACCAACCCAGTTTGCGTCACAGTATGCCTTAAGCTCTAAGGTACGTTTAGCTCGAAGCACTGTGCCCTATCCTGGAGTACTCTACAAGTAACGTAATATTCTCTCCACTGCCACCATGTGTGGGTGCTTTGGTGAAGATGCGTACTGACTCAATATGTTGACGGCATATACTATATCCGGACGCGTCACAGTTAAGTATTGAAGTTTCCCAACCAAACACTGGTAACATGAGGCATCCACATTAGGGTTACCTTCATTACTTTGCAACTTATAGTGCTATTCTATGGGAATTAGGCTTTATTTGTAGTTCATCATATTTGTTTCCCTCAAGATATCTAGACTGTATTTCCATTAGCTCAAGACAATACCCTGTGGTGAACGTGCCACTTCAATACCGACAAATTATTTTAGCCTTCTTAGGTCTTTGACACAGAATCTTCGATCAAGGTACCTTTTGGTTGCTTGTATTTTTCTTTCATCATTGCCAGCCAACAACACATTATATTGGGCTAAGAAACCCCAAAAATTTAGTGCAGCCATGGCCTAATAATTAAAGAGAGTTTAAGCCCAAAATTAAAAAGAAAAACTAAGAAGAAGGGATACTTGGCTTGATCTGAAAATTGAGGCAAATAATAAGAGACACATAGCCCCTTATGTGGTAGAAAATGGTGCCATCTTGGAGGGAAGAAGGTCAGATTTTGAGCTTTATAAATACCTCCCAAATACAAGAAATTTGGCCAAAATTGGAAAAATTAGAGAAAATTCTATCCAACCAAAATCTCACCCTTAAACAGTACCTAAAACCCTCCAAATTAAAGGAAAATCATCAAGTTTCAAGCAAGGATCCATTAAGGTATGTCTAAACTTTATTTTGGTTAAATTTAAGGGTTTCTTTGGTTGAAATTTCATGACAAATCCCAAGCTTGAATGCTATGATTTTCAGTCACATTGAAGAAGCATTATGGAAGGATAAAAACCATGAAGATGAGCTTGGAATTACATGTTTAATTGATGTTTAGATTGAATTGTGGCCACTATATAAAATTGAGGTTAGAGATTGTTTCAATGTGATTTGATGATTCCAATGAGTCTAAAAGGTGTTTTTGTATAGGGAAAATGATGCAGATTTAATTTAACTAATTAATTATTTTTATTATTGTTTATTTTGTTAATTATTTCTGTATTTTAGATCGTGGGTAGTTACTCCACTTACCCCACTTCCCCACTCCCCTCATTTTATTTCTTTCTTTTATTTATAGTTTAGGGTTTCACTTTGTAATCAGACTTGGTATTTGGAATTTATCGATCAGTTTTTCTCCCGTTCTCCCTGCTTCTTTGCTCCTCCTCTCTTCTTCTTCCTCTTCTCTAACTTCTCATCCCTTCCAATCTTTTCTTGTTCTATATCAATTTTGGCATCAGAGCCAGGTTGATTGCTTCATTCTACTTTTTTCAAACTCATTTTTCAATCCCCAAACATGCCCTTATTGCAAAACCACCCACAGCCGCTACCCCTTCACCATTGTTCGCTCATTTTCAGACAACCGTTCACCGCGCCGCCACTTCCATTCTCATCGTAGGCAACAATCCGTGCAGATCTCAAGGTTTCACAACCAAAAACCACCGGAAACAGCCTCCACGACCTAGCCGAACTCCCTCTGCGCAACGTCACCGTAGGCATCACTTTAGAGGCCCAGATCTCACTCGTCCGGCATCCGATCAGCGTGAAACAACCACCATTAAGTCCGCCTCGAGGAACGCGGCCTGTTCCTTAAGTTTCACTACCAGAAAGTCCTCAATGCGCCTCCCCACGCCATCACAGTCTCTGTGTGTGAGATCCACCTGCCTCCGTGCTTCTGCAGTTCCAGATTCAATTTTTAGCAAAAATTACACATTCCGACTCATATTTTCCAGAAAATTTCGCCTTCGCCCCAGATTTTGAAATTTTGCAGTCTGACCCAATTCGTTCGAGGAAATTACACTTTTGACCTAGATTTTGTCAAAATTTTCACTTCGGCCACAAAATCATTTAGACACTTTGGGGTAATTTTTTTTAGTTTTCTGGTGTCTTTAAGTGCGTTGGTAAGGCGCAATTGACCTTCTCTTTAACTTACTGTGACTAGTTTGACATACTGGAGGTTACTATTTTGCTTTTGCCATTCTATTGATTATTATTTACTGTATTAGCATTTCCATTTGTTTAATTTGGTTTTATATTATTGTTATTAAAAATAAAGAAAAGAGAGAGGAAAAAAAAGAAAAAAAAGGCAGAAAAAAAGAAAAAAAGGCAAAAAGAGAGAGAGAGAGAGAATTTATTTTCATTTTATTAGTAGCTCTTTATTTGCTTTATTATTTGTTGTTAGCTTTCGTCTATCTATTACATGACTATTTGTGATATTGCCAAGCATTTCAATCTTTAGAACCTCGTGTTAGCTCCCTTCAATCCCAAATGGACCAGAGACTTCAAACTTTTGAACTAAAATTGAATGAACTTACCAAATGCCTTAAGGAATCTTTAGCTGAGATTAAGCAAGAATATAACTCCCAGTGTCAGGAGCTTAGAACCACTACTCAGGAGCTTGAGATAGCTAATCAAGAGCTTAGGAACTCCCAGTAGGAGATTAGGGATTCTCTCCTAAGGATTAATAGGCAAGTCTTTAGTAAGGGTGCAGAAGGGATTCTTGGAAATGTCCCTGAGACCAATCAAGCGCACCTTAAGCCTAACACCGTTGGACCATCTCACACTAGAGGCTCCCAATTGTCTATAGGTCCGCGTAACTCGCAGACTAAACCGCTACACGTTGAGACCCTTCCCCCACAGTTCGAGGAAGAGGACAACCCATGGGATGAGCAAGGGACAGAGGCTTGCTACGAATCCATGTTACGAACCAACGAGCCTATGGAGGATACACTGCGTGCCCTAGGTATGGACGAGACCCGTCGCCGCCCAGACGATACCGAGACACCCCTCGGCAAGACTACAATGATGATGCGACAAAGAGGGTTAAAGTTGAGGCACCTGACTTTGATGGACGTTTAGACGCGAACTTCCTCGATTGGTTAGCCACCATGGACGACTACTTCGAGTGGTACAATATGAGTGACATATAGTGCGTTCGTTTTACCAAGATAAAGCTCGTAGGATCTGCAAGGAAGTATTGGCAATACGTCCAAGTGAACCTTGAACGCTTAGGGCAACCTCCTATTACTGCTTGGGAGGAGATGAAGTTGAAGCTTAAGGAAAAGTATGTGCCGGTCAGTCACTTAAGCACGCTTTTCAACCAATTGAACAGCCTCAAGCAGGGAACCTCATCGGCAGCTGACTATGTCTCTCGATACGATGACCTTCTGATCAGTAATGACTTAAATGAGCCGAGTTTTGTGGTTATTAAGAGGTTCATTAGCGGCCTTAGGGATGACATATAGAGGGAGCTCAGAGTAAACCGTCCTTACACTTTAGAGGAAGCATATCATAAGGCTATCGACATTGACTCCCTGCCTAAGTATCCCTCCTTCAGGCGTCCCAGCTTCTCTGGATTAGAGTCTCGTCCAACACGCAGCTCCACTGTTTTAGCCAATCAACAGGTAAGTCAACAACTTTCAGGGCCAAGCGCTTCTAGACCAAGAGAGTCATCAACCTCGAATGCTTGCATAGGTAGCTCATCGATAGAGTGTTTCAAGTGTCACTCTAAGGGACACATCACTTAAAAGTGCCCGCAACGTGCGTTGCTTATCGAATCTCAAGATGATGCACTACTCGAGAGCGAGCTAGATGTCGTCATCAACCTTGTCGATGTTCCTTCTGATGTGGACAAAGAAATTAATTGTGATGACATGCCATTAGGTCATCTTGGAGTGATGCGATGCCTCCTGACTGTCCCAACGCCAAATGACTCATGGAAACGAAACAGCATCTTCCACACCTTCGTGAAGTGCAGTGCTAAGTCATGTGGTTATTGATAGTGGAAGTGAAAGGAACGTGATCTCTAGTTGAGGTGTTGCTCGTCTTGGACTTAAGACAGAGCAAATTGCTAAGCCTTTCAGAGTTGTGTGGGTCGACAACACTTCATTGCTTATCACTCAGCAGTGTCGTGTCCCACTCCATTTAGGCGACTACAAGGAAGATGTTTTGTGTGTTGTGATCCCTATGGATGTGTCTCACATTCTTTTAGGATGCCCATGGCTATATGACCATGATGTCACTATCCAGGGCCGAGCAAACAACCACATCTTCAAGCATGAGGGCAAGACCATCTTACTTCGTCCTGCGAAGCCTGAGCCTAAAGCAAAGGGTCCAGCCCTCACGAAAGGATCCACCTCTAAGCCTATCAACCTTCACCTCCTTACGGAGAAGCAGTTCATCGAAGAAAGTAGAGAGGTTGATGTCATCCTTGCCGTTGTTTCCAAAGTCCTCTCTCCTCCTATACCAACACTTGACAGCCTTCCAAAAGAAGTGACCCAACTCTTGGACGAGTTTAAAGATGTTGCACCTGAGGAGTTACCTCCTGACTTGCCACCCATGAGAAACATCCAGCATGCGATAGATTTGGTTCTAGGATCACAACTCCTCAACCTTCAATACTACAGGATGAACCCTAAAGATCGAGAAGAGCTCAATCGTCAGGTTAACGACTTGCTTGAGAAGGGCTATATCCAGCATAGCCTCAGTCCTTGTGCTGTCCCTGCCCTTCTGACTCCGAAGAAAGACGGCTCGTGGAGAATGTGTATTGATAGTCGAGCCATCAACAAGATAAATGTCAAGTACAGGTTCCCGATCCCTAGGTTAGAGGACATGCTTGATTTAGTGTCTGGATCTAAATGGTTCTCCAAACTCGATCTTCGCAGTGGTTACCATTAGATTTGAATCAGACCAGGAGATGAGTGGAAAACTACGTTTAAAACGCAAGATGGACTGTATGAGTAGCTTGTTATGCCATTTGGCTTAACAAACGCCCCGAGCACATTCATGCGAGTAATAACGCATATGCTGCAGTCCTATCTAGGAAAGTTCGTGGTTGTCTACTTTGATGGCATTCTGGTTTTTAGTAAGTCCAGAGACGACCACTTGCACCACCTTAAACAAGTGTTTCTGACCCTTCGGAAGGAGAAGTTTTATCTCAACCTACCAAAGTGCTCCTTCCTACAGAATCAAGTTACATTTCTCAGATTCATCATCTCGGAACAAGGCTTATCTGCAGACCCTGTAAAAGTCTGAGCTATTCACAATTGGCCAGAACCGCAGACACTGCAGAAAGCACATAGCTTCTATGGGCTTGCATCCTTCTATTGGCGTTTCATCAGAGACTTCAGCACACTTATGTCTCCAATTACTGACTACCTGAAGAAGGATAAGTTCAACTAGACTCCCACGGCCTCCACAGCTTTCAGCACTATTAAGAAGAAACTCTCGAGTGCTCCCGTCCTGGCTTTACCTGATTTCAACAAGTGCTTTGAAGTTGCTTGCGACGCATCTGGGGTTAGGATTGGAGGCGTTCTCAGCCAAGAAGGCCACCCTGTCGCCTACTTCAGTGAGAAGCTCAATGAGGCCAAGCAAAAGTACTCCACATATGACAAAGAGTTCTACGCCATTGTTCGCTCTTTAGAGCATTGGAAGTACTACCTCCTTCCCCAACAGTTTGTCATCTACTCAGACCACCAGTCTCTCAAGTTCCTTAGCTCCCAACAGCATTTGAATGCTAAACATACCAAGTGGAGCGAATTCATTCAAGAATTTACCTTCGTGGTCAAGCACCGCCCAGGGGTAGAGAACAAAGTAGCTGACGCTCTTAGCCAAAGAATCCACATTCTCAACACTCTGACGGTTAGTGTCGTAGGCTTTGACAGGCTCAAGGATGAGTACACCTCCTGTCTAAACTTTGGTATCATTTATAATGAGGTTAAAGATGGCAACCGCCATGATCATGTGGATTTCCTTATCGATGATGGCTACCTGTTCCGTGGGTCGAGATTGTGCATTCCCCGCACATCACTACACAATTTTCTTGTTTTGGAATTGCATGCTGGAGGATTAGCAGGACACTTCGGTGTTCAGAAGACTATGGCCCTAGTTGAAGATAGGTTCTATTGGCCTTCCCTTAAGCGTGATGTTTCTCGAACCCTTTCCTAGTGTCGTACGTGCCATACGACCAAGGCAAAGAAGAGGAATACTGGATTATACACGCCTCTTCCTATTCCTGAGGCACCTTGGAAGGACATTAGCATGGATTTCGTGCTTGGGTTGCCTAAGACAGTGAGAGGGCACGACTCTGTCTTAGTTGTGGTTGATAGATTCTCAAAGATGAAACATTTCATTCCGTGCAGTAGGACTACCGATGCCTCACATCTGGCAAAGCTTTTCTTTCGAGAGGTTGTGCGTCTTCACGATTTGCCTACTACTATTGTGTCTGATAGGGATGTCAAGTTTGTCAGCTATTTTTGGAAGATCCTTTGGAACCTCTTCGGGACACAACTAAAGTTCTCGTCTACTTTCCACCCTCAGACTGACGGACAGACTGAAGTAACTAACCGTAGTTTAGGTGACTTGCTTTGTAGTTTAGTTGGCGATAAGCCTGGTAACTGGGATTTAGTCTTGCCTATAGCTGAATTTGCTTACAATAACTTGGTCAATAGATCCACTGGCAAAAGCCCATTCCAAATTGTTCAGGGTTACAACCCAAAGCAGCCTATTGACCTTGTTCCCCTTCCCCTGTCTGCTCGCCCTTCTGAGTCCGCCGAGACCTTTGCATATCGCCTTCACGATATTCATGTTGAGGTTAGGCGTAAGTTAACTTTAAATAATGACAGGTATAAGATAGCTGTCGATGTCCATCGACGTCACCAGGAGTCCGATGTTGGCGACCTTGTCATGGCTCGTATACGGCCTGACTGTTTCCTAAAGAGGCCTTACAAGAAGCTACATGCCCATGTCTTTGGCCCGTTTTGCATTTCCAAGAAGTTAGGGCCTAATGCATATTTATTAGTGACCTCCAGATATGGCTATCAGTCCAGTATTTAATATTGAGGATCTTGTTCCTTATCGGGGCACTTTCGAGCTGCCCCCTTTGTTTTCTGATGATGCTGTAGGTACCCCGACCCACCAAGCCCCAACTCCACCGTCGCTTAAGGTTGCGCCACCTACCCAAGCCATTGACGCCGTGATGGATGAGCAGACAATATCCACTCCAGCAGGTCCCATCAGTCGTTACCTCGTTCATTGGAAAGGCTACAATGATGCAGACGCCACGTGGCTCACCGAGGACGAATTCCGTCGTATAGACCCCGCCTTCCTTGATGACTTCCAGCTGTCCAACTCTCCAGTGGCGAGTTCTTCCAACCCGGGGAGAAATGATGCAGATTTAATTTAACTAATTAATTATTTTTATTGTTGTTTATTAAAAAAATCATTGAAATCACAAATAAAAATTTTGAAATCCAATGTCACCCTATTCAACCAAATCAAATTAAAGGAGAAGGAGTGTGATTTTGTTAAATCTAATTTGATATTTGGATTTTACATGAAAAATTGTGTAGGAATGGCCCAAGAGATTGATTGATAAAACAAGAAGGAAATAATTATGTCAAAAATCAAGAAAAAAGGGGTTTAATTGAATTTAATGTCAAGCATTAGTGTTCATGCTAAGAATATTGGTAATTTAGAATGTGTCTATACTTGGATTGATAGGCATTTTGCAAGAAATCAAAGAGGAGCACAATCCTTCTAAAGAGGTCGAATTGAATAAGTAATCAAGAGGTAGTATTAAACTCATAATTTGAATGCTTTCTTACTTGTTTAAATATGTTTGTGTTATGTGATTTATTTTGCCATTATGTGATTGAGCAAATTATGTGATTATGTATGAAATTCTATGTTGAGCATGCCTTGGCAATATGTTATGAAGAATGGTATGATGACTTAATTGATTGCTCTCTTTCTATGACAAATGGCATACAATGTTGCATGACAACGTTATTTTCATGATAACGTAGCACATTTTTACATAGCACGATTAGTATGATTGTTATGATTCATTACTATTGAGATTTTTATGAAATCTCATTCTTTTTATGTTCAAATATTCACCAACCAAGGGTTGGACCAAGTAAAGACAAAGGAAAGGAGATCATTTTAGGAGATAACTAGTTGTTATGCTTCTTGGAATAATATTTGTGCTCCTTATGAATTGTTTTAAATTATTGTAAATTATGTTGGATAATGTATTCATGACCTAAGTGAACATGCATATTATTATATTACCAAGACATCATGAGTTGGCATGAGCAATGTGATTGAAAGAGTCATATGCAATGAAAAGGGAAAAATAATCAAGAATGGCAATTAAATGGGATAAAAGTTAACTTTTTTAGGGTAAAGTTTGACCAATAAGACTCTGTGCAATTGGACGAGAATTTCACTATTTGGTAGGTTTATAGATCATATTTTTAGTTTTAAAACAAGTGGTATTTCATAAAATTTAGAGTTTTGTACAAAAAGTTATATCCTTTCAAAGTTGGGCATAAATTCTGAAAAATTGAAAAATAACCATATAAACTGTACCACTTTACGTGAAATCTGGGACTGATTGGTGAATTCTGGATGCTAATAAATATTTTTCCCTTAAAGATTGCATTAAGAGCTTTAAGTAGAACTTAGAACCTCTTCATTTCAATTTTTCTAGAGTTAGTTATAAATTTTCAAAATTTGGCCTTTATTCAGGTTATAATGAATAGTAATTCGAATTAAGTGAAATTTTAAGTTTGAATTTTTCTAACTTAAGGCAATAAGATATGATTCCAAATGGTTTTAATTGAGGTAAAATATGATCAAAAAATAAGGTGTGATAAGAAGCAACCCCCTCTCTACCCGAGTAGATAGGGAGCACTGAGTAGAACCTCATGTCGAAAAGCCTAGCTCTTATGAAGCTAATAGTTATAGACCCATCTAGCGAAATCTTTAGGCGCCAAATGATTGTTAGGCATGATTTTAGTAAGAGAAATACCAAATCTTAAATTCGGGGATCCCTAGCAAATTTTGTGCCTAGGAACTCTTTGTTGATATGAGGAGAATCTCCAAGAAGATGGAAGCCACATGTCTCAATGGATAAAGCTAGGGTCATCATTATAGTTAGTAAAATGGGAATAACATATTGACAAACTCCAAGATTTTTGGAGCGAAGATAACCAACACATTAGGAGAGGATCGGGTAGGGGTCTTTATAGGCTCTAAGAGAAACATCCCAGCTAAACGCTGGACCCGTGGCAAGGAGAATAGTCCTAACATTAGATGTAGAGTTGGTAATGCAGGCTGACGGTACGGATATGGGCTAGTCCATGGTGGATTGGGCCAAAAGCGGTACGAGCTGAAATGCCAGCCCACACCCACCAAGACTGGCTACTAGGTTGGTTATATTATTATTTTTTTTAAAATTATGTTGTTACAAAATGAAAACAAGGAGCTAAGGACTAAAATGACATTCAAACATAAGTTAATAATTGTTTGGCAATTTAACATCACTCATCATTACAAAATAGTGAAATACATTATTTAGAACTGTAAAAGAAAAACTTGAGTACGGGACAAGCGAAGAATTTAATCTAATAAATGGGTGTGATTATATACATACAAATCGAAGAGGATTCTAAATTGGGGTAGTTATTTTTGCTACCACTTCGAAACTGTAAAATTTTGCGTCTCAATCATAAATGTATATTAATTTGCCTAGATGTTAACAAAATTATAAATCAACGTCTGGAAGGCAGAAGATATATGAGATAGAGAATAAAGATATGATGTTGATTATTGATATGCACACAAAAGTTTTTTTTTAATTTCATGATTAAAATTTCTCTATTTCAGTTTTATTAGATAAAAAGAATTCTTATTATTAGTATAGGTTCGGCTTTAAAGTTGGAATGTTAAAAGTTGGACTTGGAATGTTGGACTTGAGTAGTGAATTGTAATAATATATTAAAAGATTGATTTATATAAAAAGAAAAAAAGGGGGCTGGCAAAGTGATTTCAAAACAGTGCAAGCTGAGGTAATCCATACCTTGGCGGGTTGGTATTTTGCTAACCCAAGCCCGTATTACCGGCTCTAATTAGATGCCAGCCCAACAATAGCGATTGTGGCTGTGAATGTCACATCTAGTAATTTGGTAATTAGGAGTAAAGACATTCCTAGGTAGTTAAGGGCCATAATAATAGGAAGAAATAAGAGGACACAATTCTTAAAGTTAAGATAGTGTCGGGATAAAAGTACGATTTATGGTGATTTTTCAAATTTAAGATTTGAAATCTAAAAAAACTTTTTGACCAATGGAACAGTAGTAAGTTCTGTACAAATCTGGCACTGTTTCACATTAAATTGGTTCTTAAGATTATTTTTTCTTGAAAGAGCGTTCAAACAAATTTCAGTAGGACTTAGAAGCATTTTGTTTTTATTTTTTAAAATTAATTATGAATTTTCAAAGTTGGATAGAAATTCTAGAATTACCAAGTGAATAGTGAATCTATAAGTAACATCCTAATTACATTTTTCTTGAGGTTAATGCCCTCTAAAGTGATCTAAAATTATATTAAATGGACTCTAAGGTAATATAATAGTTAGGTGTAACGATGAACACTATAACACCTTAACTTATAATCCTTATTCATATCAAATAAAAACAATTAGAATCACTCATTAAGTCTTTAAGTTGGAAAAATTCAAATTTAAAAATTAATATTCTTGGGTTACTATTCATTGTAACCTTGAAACTGGTCTCATTTTGAAAAATCATAACTGAATCTAAAAATGTTAAAATGAGGTGATTCCAAGTTTTATTTACAGCTTTCTAATAGATCTTCAAAGAAAAAATACTTTTGGGTTATGAATCCATCTCATGTGTGCCCAGTTTTCATGCCAATATACACTGCTCATATGGTCAATTTTTCAGTTTTTCAGAATATATGCCTAACTTTGGGTAGGCATAACGTTTTATACCAAATCTAATTTTAATTACTTATAACTCATTTTAAAGCTAAAAATGAGATCTATTTATCTCCCCAGTTTCATGATAAAACTTCTTCATTTGCCCAAAATCATGTGGGCTCCATTATTGGCTCATTTTAGGTCATTTTCATCCCCTTTAGGTGTCAACTTTGAACAATTATATGACAACAATCCAAAACATGCTTCTACCATACTTCACAGCATATAAACTAATCTTTGCTTACATTACAGATCATAAAGTAATCATCAAGTCATCAAAAGATATATATATATATATATTATAATATTGTAACACATTGATTATAAGTTCATACAAAACATATCATAACCATTCTTCATGCTAAGGCCACTTCCTTGCCTTTTTCTTGAGTAAGGCCTAAATAGTGTTAATTTAAGCATAAAGAAGGGTGAGATTTCATGAAAATCTCAATAGCATGGAACCACAATTACAATGTTAAACAAGCAAAGCATGTCAAGTCATATGTCAAATGTTATCCTCATGTTAACAACCAACATTCATGCCATGGAAAGGGAGCAATATACCAGATCAATACTCAACTCAACAATGTATATTGCCAAGGCATAAAATATAAGGAGTTAAGACATTATCGTATATCTAGCTCTACCACATCATGGCATATAAACAAAGAATAACACATAGCAACAAACCATTCAAATTAACATTAAATTGTAAGTTCTATACTACCTCATGATACACTTGATTCCTTGGTTTCTTGTCCTTGTTCTTGAGTTATTTCTTGATCAACAATAATGCCCATGAAAAAACAACAACAATGACATTCTAAATCAATTGCGTAATTCCATTAAACACTTAACTCTAAAATGCTAAACCTTTAATCATTATTTTAGGAGTTTAATATCATCTTCTTTAACATAACTCCCATATGCTTTTCTTGCATGATTTTTCATGTAGAATCCATATATGAACTTTTCTTCTTAGCCGAGAGCTATGCCTAGGGTTCTAAAAATTTCATTTTCAATTTCAATACTTCTAAACACATGCTCTCTACATACACCTACACAAAGTTACTTTCTAAACTCATTGGAAGCATCAAAATAACAAAAATCAAATCCTAGCATGGAGAACCAGCTCTAGCTGAATAGTGTCCCTAGATTGTACAAGTTAAAATCTTTCCAATAACATGGTTTAACCATCATCAATCAACCATTTTTTATCCCCTAATCTATATATAAACTTAGAATCAATCATATCTCATCACAAACTAATTTGAACACCAACTATGCCGAGGGTTTTCAACTATCAAACTCCATCAAACTCATGTCAGAAACCATCAATCCATAGAGTATCATGGACCAAGAAAGAAAACCTAGTTTTTACCTTGATTTAGGACCTCAATCCACCTTGGTTTGCCTTTTTCCTCTTCTCCTTCTTCTTCTTCTCACAAACTCTTCTCCCTCTCTTGCTGTCAATATTGAACAAAATGGCTAGGGAAGGGAGGGGAGAGTATATATAAAATTGGCTCCTTTCTTTACCATATGGTAACTTTGTTTACCATCCAATTTTTACCCCGAACACTTGGCACTATCTTGCCTTCTGTTCCCTCTTAATTTCACCATATAGGCGCTTTTAGGCGTTCTCCCATTGAATGAAGATGCCACCTCATGGGATACTTAGACATGCATGTGGGAAAATCACCATTTTTTATTCATAATTCCATTTTTCCATGTCTAACATTCAACAAATTGTTTTATTCCACTTACGTCTTCTCCCTCCTCATCTGGCGCCATACTAACTAGAAAAATGGAGGAAAATTTTGCTCCACCAAGCTTATGGTTATTACACTGTATAATCTTAAAATATCAGTTAAATTTTTCTTGGATCTTGTTAAATTTGTTGCTTCCAAAAATTTATTTCCTTGCACCAATAGCTTTCTTTTAATGAGGAGAGGTTTTTTTTTTTAATTTTTTTTAGTTTTTATTTTATCCTATAACTCTTTCAATTAAATTTGTCATGAAATCACCCTTTTACCTATATAATTTGGTTTTAAATATTTTAAAGCTAAATTTTGCATCTCCAGAGGCAAGAAATAATTTTTAATTCATAATAACTCCCAAATAAATTTTCTAGTTTTTTCATGAATTATTAAGGTCCCTATATATTTTAAATAATTCAATTTGACCAATTTTTTTTAATTAGACAAAATGCCATGAAATTACAGAAAATTCTAAAATATATTATTTTCATGTTATTTTCATTTTTCAGCCTTAAACATTATTCTAAACCTTTTCTTCTATTTTCGTGATTTTTTGAGAATTTTTTAAAAATTTTGATATAATTTCCCAATTTGTTCTATCTTAACTTGATATTTTGAAAATGACAGGCTAGTCCCTGCTCAAGTTTCAATTCAAAAGTTGTCCCGTCTATCTGTCTATGACACTGATTGATCCTTGATCTTCTTTATATTCCCTATTTTCAAGGTTAACATTAATAGGATGTGGCAAACACCACATTTTCTCTGGGCCAATGAGAAATATTAATGTAAATAAAATTAATAAAAAAATTAAAGAATAATAGTTAAAGAAACTAATCCTCCTTGATTCTTTCTTGGAAGCAAAGTTTAAAAAGTCCACCATGTGGCAAATTAAAAAGGAAAAATTAAATAAAACATTCTCTCTATAATAAATAGTAATAAAATAAAAGATGAGAATTAAAAGCCAATTAACTGCGCATTAGAAAAAATGGGGTGGATTCTTTTAAAAAAAAAGGAAATAGGAAAATTCAAAAAATCAAAATCAAAATCTTTCATTTAAGATGATTAGCTTCTCAATTTGTAAATATCATTTGATGCCATTATTGTGAAAAACTAGAAAAATGAAAACTAAAATAAAAATTATGATTTGATGATGATTTGATGCTTAAATAGGAAGTTATATAATGAATAATAATTGAGAAAAAATAAAGAAAAAAGAAAATTGAAAAAAATTGAAAAATCCTAGCTAGAGCCTATAAATAGGAGAGTAAGTTAGAGGAAGGGGGAAAAAAAGATTCCTGGAGAGAAAGGAGGCAAGGTAGAATTTCTTTCTATCATCTTTTGTAAAGAAGGGCTATTCATGGTGAAAGTTACTGGACTATTTGTTTCATCTTTACCTTTTTATCTAAGAAAGCTCCGGGGTTCTTGTCTAAGCCAAGGAACATCCCTAACAAGAGATGGGGGTTTAGTCATTTGAGCACTACACTCACCGCCATGCATAACTTGTTTTCATTTTTATTTTTTCCCCTCACTTTCCCATTCCTTGGCCTTTTGTTCTGGGAATAAAAAAAGGGTTTTGTTTTCTTAAGTAGATCATCCGCACCTCTCATTTTTTAAGACATATCATATATATATATATATATATATATATATATATATATTTATACTTACCTCCACTTGTCCTATCTACGTTTCCCTTCTTCCTTTTTTTTAATTTATTTTTATTGATTCATTTTATTTCATTTTATTCATGTCATTTTCCTTGATGTGTATTTACTCTTTATTGGCACATTACGTAATGTCTTCTTTCTTTTTAGCCAATTGATAAATGGAGCATCAAGTATGGATTTCCCTTCCTATCTAATGTATTTGGCTTGAATTTCATAATGAATTAATTTTGGGTGTTCTTTCTTTTTGTTTTCAAAAGTACCTCCTTTTTTAAATACTATACTATGTGATGTTCTTAGAATCTTTACAGGTATCTAAATTCATTAGTAAATCATGTGAAATTATGGGAGTCTTTGCAGGAATGCCACTATGGTTGCGCAAGTTTTCTTTTTAAAATAAGATGGGAGAAAATAATTTTGGCCTAATGTTTATAAATGAATAATAAAATAAAAAAACATTTTTTAAAATATATATATACACACATATATATAATTTCAAAATCTATTTTAGAGCTGTGTGAGAGTTTTAGAACCTCCGCCGGCTCGAATGATTATTCTCCCGTGTAAAGTTATGGGACCTCTGCAGAGAGGGTAATCCAAAATTTATTTCAAAAACTATTTTCTAAATAAAAATACAAAAATTATTTTCATATATTAAAAAATACCAACCCACAAAAATATCTTTTTTAATTGAATAAATATTTTTATAAAAAATACCAACCAAGTGACAAGTATTTTTATCCCTGAACTACATGCGTTTTGATCTCTCTAAAGAGTACATAGACTTTAGGCTTTCACCCTAAGTCAAGTCTAGCTTTATAAATAAACTATTCTTTTCTTTTAATTTTTTCCCTTTTTGTCGTAAAAGGTTTTTCTTTATTTTTATTTCTTTTTTAAGGGTTGTGAAAATATAATAATAGGGCATATTATACTCAAATAATCGACTGAGGGTGACTGTTTTCTTGAATGGGTGCTGTGGGGTGCTTAACATCTTTCCCACACACCATCAATTTCCAAATCCTATCCAGTTTTTATTGACCATACATTTTAGGTTTCCAAAATTAAACTTATAAGATTTTGGTGATGACTTTTTCTTCTCTCCTTTTTATGGGAAGACTAGGATTCGAGCGTGACGATGGCCATGAAGCTCACATACTAGCCAAAATTGCACATGCCCATGCTACGCAACACGTTTGCCATTCTAGATAATAGCCCAATAGATTACCCTAGGCCAGACAATTATATGACTAATTAGCCTGGTTGTAAGATCTTAATTTACCAACCAATTTCATATCAAATAGAAACAACTAGAACCATATAATAAGTCCTTAAGTTAGAAAAATTTGAATTTTTAAATTTCTTTCCTCAAGTTACTATTCATTATAACCCTAAATTTGGCTAAATTTTAAAAAATCATAATTAATTCTAGAAAAATTGAAATGACAAGTTCTACTTGAAGCTTACAACAAGATCTTTAAAGAAAAAAATACTTCTAGATTGCAAGCTCAACTCATGTGTGCTCAATTTCCACATCAATGTGCACTGTTCATTTAGTCAATTTTTCAATTTTTTAGAATTTATGCCTAACTTTAGAAAGGCATAAATTTTTGTATAAAGCGTCAATTTTTATGAATTACCACTCATTTGAAAGCTAGAAATAAAATCTATCAATATCCCAAATTTCCTGATTGAATTTCTTCATTTGCTTAAAATCACATGTGGTCTTGGCCCAATGTAGGTTAACTTTTATCCCTTAAAAGCTCAACTTAACATAAGTTAGTCTTAGCAATTCAAGCAAATTTATACCATATTTCACAACACTTGTCAAGCATTTTTCACATAGGTTACAAACCTCCAAATAGTCAACAATCCATGAAACTCATAATTATTACAATTTTGTTATATAAAGTTCATAAAGTCCCACATAAATAGCCCTCATGGTGTGATCAACTTTGCCTTTCCCATGACCACTTGTAGTAGCCTCTAATGGTGGTATTTTAGACATAGAGAAGAGTGGAAGTTTATGAAAATCTTAGTCGCATAGAACCACAATTATAATGTTAATCAAGCAGAAATGTTACATGTAAATTTACA